>NW_026263166.1:0-300000 GCF_947179515.1 Apodemus sylvaticus
GATGCTACATATTAAGACGTACACGCCACAACAATTCTTTTCGAGTTACAACGTGTAGTTTTGGAGATACAATCTAATTTTGTACGATGCATTGTTTCTTCTCGTAAAGTGTTTTCAATACGTACATATTTGTCTTTACTCTCCAAATTGTACTTCCTTATAACGGGGTATTCTACAATATTCTTTCGAGAGAAAACTCTCCTGTGCCTTCTCTTTTGAGGCTACACACTTAGACATACACGCAACATGAAAGCTTTTCGACTTACAACGTGTTGTTTAGGAAAAACAAGATAATTTCGCACGATGCGGGATTTCCTTAAAACGTGATTTTCTGAAAAATTTTGACGAAAGAAAATTCTCCATTTGGTTCTCTTTAGATGCTACATGTTAAGACGTACACGTAACAACAATTCTTTTCGAGTTACAACGGGTAGTTTGGAGATACAAGCTAATTTTGTACGATGAGTTATTTTTTCTCGTAATGTGTTTTCAATACGTACGTATTTTCTTTACTCTGCAAAATTGTATTTCCTTATAACGTGGTATTCTACACTATTCTTTCGACAGAAAACTCTCCTGTGCCTTCTGTTTTGAGGCTACACACTTAGACATTCACGCAACACGAAAGCTTTTCGAGTTACAACGTGTTGTTTAGGAAAAAACAAGATAATTTCGCACGATGCGGTATTTCCTTAAAACGTGATTTTCTGAAAAATTTTGACAAAAGAAAATTCTCCTTTGGGCTCTCTTTTGAGACTACACGTTAAGACGTACATGCCACACCAATTCTTTTCGAGTTACAACGTGTAGTTTTGGAGATACAAGCTAATTTTGTACTGTGCGTTATTTCTTCTCATAAAGAGTTTCCAATGCGTACGTATATGTCTTTACTTTGCAAAACTGTATTTCCTTATGAAGTGGTATTCTTACATATTCTTTCGAGATAAAACTCTCCTGTGCCTTCTCTTTTGAGGCTACACACTTAGACAAACACCCAACATGAAAGCTTTTCGACTTACAACGTGTTGTTTAGGAAAAACAAGATAATTTCGCACGATGCGGGATTTCCTTAAATCGTGATTTTCTGAAAAATTTTGACGAAAGAAAATTCTCCTTTTGGTTCTCTTTAGATGCTACATGTTAAGACGTACATGCCACAACCAATTCTTTTCGAGTTACAACGTGTAGTTTTGGAGATACAAGCTAATTTTGTACGATGCGTTGTTTCTTCTCGTAAAGTGTTTTCAATACGTACGTATTTGTCTTTACTCTGCAAAATTGTACTTCCTTATAACGGGGTATTCTACAATATTCTTTCGAGAGAAAACTCTCCTGTGCCTTCTCTTTTGAGGCTACACACTTAGACATACACGCAACATGAAAGCTTTTCGACTTACAACGTGTTGTTTAGGAAAAACAAGATAATTTCGCACGATGCGGGATTTCCTTAAAACGTGATTTTCTGAACAATTTTGACGAAAGAAAATTCTCCTTTTGGTTCTCTTTAGATGCTACATGTTAAGACGTACACGCCACAACAATTCTTTTCGAGATACAACATGTAGTTTTGGAGATACAAGCTAATTTTGTACTATGCGTTATTTCTTCTCATAAAGAGTTTCCTATGCGTACGTATATGTCTTTACTCTGCAAAACTGTATTTCTTATGAAGTGGTATTCTTACATATTCTTTCGAGAGAAAACTCTCCTGTGCCTTCTCTTTTGAGGCTACACACTCAGACATACACGCAACATGAAAGCTTTTCGACTTACAACGTGTTGTTTAGGAAAAACAAGATAATTTTCGCACGATGCGGGATTTCCTTAAAACGTGATTTTCTGAAAAATTTTGACGAAATAAAATTCTCCTTTTGGTTCTCTTTAGATGCTACATGTTAAGACGTACACGCCACAACAATTCTTTTCGAGTTACAACGTGTAGTTTTGGAGATACAAGCTAATTTTGTACTATGCGTTATTTCTTCTCGTAAAGAGTTTCCAATACGTACGTATATGTCTTTACTCTGCAAAACTGTATTTTTATGAAGTGGTATTCTTACATATTCTTTCGAGAGAAAACTCTCCTGTGCCTTCTCTTTTGAGGCTACACACTTAGACATACACGCAACATGAAAGCTTTTCGACTTACAACGTGTTGTTTAGGAAAAACAAGATAATTTCGCACGATGCGGGATTTCCTTAAAACGTGATTTTCTGAAAAATTTTGACGAAAGAAAATTCTCCTTTTGGTTCTCTTTAGATGCTACATATTAAGACGTACACGCCACAACAATTCTTTTCGAGTTACAACGTGTAGTTTTGGAGATACAAGCTAATTTTGTACGATGCATTGTTTCTTCTCGTAAAGTGTTTTCAATACGTACGTATTTGTCTTTACTCTCCAAAATTGTACTTCCTTATAACGGGGTATTCTACAATATTCTTTCGAGAGAAAACTCTCCTGTGCCTTCTCTTTTGAGGCTACACACTTAGACATACACGCAACATGAAAGCTTTTCGACTTACAACGTGTTGTTTAGGAAAAACAAGATAATTTCGCACGATGCGGGATTTCCTTAAAACGTGATTTTCTGAAAAATTTTGATGAAAGAAAATTCTCCATTTGGTTCTCTTTAGATGCTACATGTTAAGACGTACACGTAACAATAATTCTTTTCGAGTTACAACGGGTAGTTTGGAGATACAAGCTAATTTTGTACGATGAGTTATTTTTTCTCGTAATGTGTTTTCAATACGTACGTATTTTCTTTACTCTGCAAAATTGTATTTCCTTATAACGTGGTATTCTACACTATTCTTTCGACAGAAAACTCTCCTGTGCCTTCTGTTTTGAGGCTACACACTTAGACATTCACGCAACACGAAAGCTTTTCGAGTTACAACATGTTGTTTAGGAAAAACAAGATAATTTCGCACGATGCGGGATTTCCTTAAAACGTGATTTTCTGAAAAATTTTGACAAAAGAAAATTCTCCTTTGGGCTCTCTTTTGAGACTACACGTTAAGACGTACATGCCACACCAATTCTTTTCGAGTTACAACGTGTAGTTTTGGAGATACAAGCTAATTTTGTACTGTGCGTTATTTCTTCTCATAAAGAGTTTCCAATGCGTACGTATATGTCTTTACTTTGCAAAACTGTATTTCCTTATGAAGTGGTATTCTTACATATTCTTTCGAGATAAAACTCTCCTGTGCCTTCTCTTTTGAGGCTACACACTTAGACAAACACCCAACATGAAAGCTTTTCGACTTACAACGTGTTGTTTAGGAAAAACAAGATAATTTCGCACGATGCGGGATTTCCTTAAATCGTGATTTTCTGAAAAATTTTGACAAAAGAAAATTCTCCTTTTGGTTCTCTTTAGATGCTACATGTTCAGACGTACATGCCACAACAATTCTTTTCGAGTTACAACGTGTAGTTTTGGAGATACAAGCTAATTTTGTACGATGCGTTGTTTCTTCTCCTAAAGTGTTTTCAATACGTACGTATTTGTCTTTACTCAGCAAAATTGTACTTCCTTATAACGGGGTATTCTACAATATTCTTTCGAGAGAAAACTCTCCTGTGCTTTCTATTTTGAGGCTACACACTTAGACATACAGGCAACATGAAAGCTTTTCGACTTACAACGTGTTGTTTAGGAAAAACAAGATAATTTCTCACGATGCGGGATTTCCTTAAAACGTGATTTTCTGAACAATTTTGACGAAAGAAAATTCTCCTTTTGGTTCTCTTTAGATGCTACATGTTAAGACGTACACGCCACAACAATTCTTTTCGAGTTACAACGTGTAGTTTTGGAGATACAAGCTAATTTTGTACTATGCGTTATTTCTTCTCGTAAAGAGTTTCCAATGCGTACGTATATGTCTTTACTCTGCAAAACTGTATTTCCTAATGAAGTGGTATTCTTACATATCCTTTCGAGAGAAAACTGTCCTGTGCCTTCTCTTTTGAGGCTACACACTTAGACATACACGCAACATGAAAGCTTTTCGACTTACAACGTGTTGTTTAGGAAAAACAAGATAATTTCGCACGATGCGGGATTTCCTAAAAACGTGATTTTCTGAAAAATTTTGACGAAAGAAAATTCTCCTTTTGGTTCTCTTTAGATGCTACATGTTAAGACGTACACGCCACAACAATTCTCTTCGAGTTACAACGTGTAGTTTTGGAGATACAAGCTAATTTTGTACTATGCGTTATTTCTTCTCGTAAAGAGTTTCCAATGCGTACGTATATGTCTTTACTCTGCAAAACTGTATTTCCCTATGAAGTGGTATTCTTACATATCCTTTCGAGAGAAAACTGTCCTGTGCCTTCTCTTTTGAGGCTACACACTTAGACATACACGCAACATGAAAGCTTTTCAACTTACAACGTGTTGTTTAGGAAAAACAAGATAATTTCGCACGATGCGGGATTTCCTTAAAACGTGATTTTCTGAAAAATTTTGACGAAAGAAAATTCTCCTTTTGGTTCTCTTTAGATGCTACATATTAAGACGTACACGCCACAACAATTCTTTTCGAGTTACAACGTGTAGTTTTGGAGATACAAGCTAATTTTGTACGATGCATTGTTTCTTCTCGTAAAGTGTTTTCAATACGTACGTATTTGTCTTTACTCTCCAAAATTGTACTTCCTTATAACGGGGTATTCTACAATATTCTTTCGAGAGAAAACTGTCCTGTGCCTTCTCTTTTGAGGCTACACACTTAGACATACACGCAACATGAAAGCTTTTCGACTTACAACGTGTTGTTTAGGAAAAACAAGATAATTTCGCACGATGCGGGATTTCCTTAAAACGTGATTTTCTGAAAAATTTTGACGAAAGAAAATTCTCCATTTGGTTCTCTTTAGATGCTACATGTTAAGACGTACACGTAACAACAATTCTTTTCGAGTTACAACGGGTAGTTTGGAGATACAAGCTAATTTTGTACGATGAGTTATTTTTTCTCGTAATGTGTTTTCAATACGTACGTATTTTCTTTACTCTGCAAAATTGTATTTCCTTATAACGTGGTATTCTACACTATTCTTTCGACACAAAACTCTCCTGTGCCTTCTGTTTTGAGGCTACACACTTAGACATTCACGCAACACGAAAGCTTTTCGAGTTACAACGTGTTGTTTAGGAAAAACAAGATAATTTCGCACGATGCGGTATTTCCTTAAAACGTGATTTTCTGAAAAATTTTGACAAAAGAAAATTCTCCTTTGGGCTCTCTTTTGAGACTACACGTTAAGACGTACATGCCACACCAATTCTTTTCGAGTTACAACGTGTAGTTTTGGAGATACAAGCTAATTTTGTACTGTGCGTTATTTCTTCTCATAAAGAGTTTCCAATGCCTACGTATATGTCTTTACTTTGCAAAACTGTATTTCCTTATGGAGTGGTATTCTTACATATTCTTTCGAGATAAAACTCTCCTGTGCCTTCTCTTTTGAGGCTACACACTTAGACAAACACCCAACATGAAAGCTTTTCGACTTACAACGTGTTGTTTAGGAAAAACAAGATAATTTCGCACGATGCGGGATTTCCTTAAATCGTGATTTTCTGAAAAATTTTGACAAAAGAAAATTCTCCTTTTGGTTCTCTTTCGATGCTACATGTTCAGACGTACATGCCACAACAATTCTTTTCGAGTTACAACGTGTAGTTTTGGAGATACAAGCTAATTTTGTACGATGCGTTGTTTCTTCTCCTAAAGTGTTTTCAATACGTACGTATTTGTCTTTACTCAGCAAAATTGTACTTCCTTATAACGGGGTATTCTACAATATTCTTTCGAGAGAAAACTCTCCTGTGCTTTCTATTTTGAGGCTACACACTTAGACATACAGGCAACATGAAAGCTTTTCGACTTACAACGTGTTGTTTAGGAAAAACAAGATAATTTCTCACGATGCGGGATTTCCTTAAAACGTGATTTTCTGAACAATTTTGACGAAAGAAAATTCTCCTTTTGGTTCTCTTTAGATGCTACATGTTAAGACGTACACGCCACAACAATTCTTTTCGAGTTACAACGTGTAGTTTTGGAGATACAAGCTAATTTTGTACTATGCGTTATTTCTTCTCGTAAAGAGTTTCCAATGCGTACGTATATGTCTTTACTCTGCAAAACTGTATTTCCTTATGAAGTGGTATTCTTACATATCCTTTCGAGAGAAAACTGTCCTGTGCCTTCTCTTTTGAGGCTACACACTTAGACATACACGCAACATGAAAGCTTTTCGACTTACAACGTGTTGTTTAGGAAAAACAAGATAATTTCGCACGATGCGGGATTTCCTAAAAACGTGATTTTCTGAAAAATTATGACGAAAGAAAATTCTCCTTTTGGTTCTCTTTAGATGCTACATGTTAAGACGTACACGCCACAACAATTCTCTTCGAGTTACAACGTGTAGTTTTGGAGATACAAGCTAATTTTGTACTATGCGTTATTTCTTCTCGTAAAGAGTTTCCAATGCGTACGTATATGTCTTTACTCTGCAAAACTGTATTTCCCTATGAAGTGGTATTCTTACATATCCTTTCGAGAGAAAACTGTCCTGTGCCTTCTCTTTTGAGGCTACACACTTAGACATACACGCAACATGAAAGCTTTTCAACTTACAACGTGTTGTTTAGGAAAAACAAGATAATTTCGCACGATGCGGGATTTCCTTAAAACGTGATTTTCTGAAAAATTTTGACGAAAGAAAATTCTCCTTTTGGTTCTCTTTAGATGCTACATATTAAGACGTACACGCCACAACAATTCTTTTCGAGTTACAACGTGTAGTTTTGGAGATACAATCTAATTTTGTACGATGCATTGTTTCTTCTCGTAAAGTGTTTTCAATACGTACATATTTGTCTTTACTCTCCAAAATTGTACTTCCTTATAACGGGGTATTCTACAATATTCTTTCGAGAGAAAACTCTCCTGTGCCTTCTCTTTTGAGGCTACACACTTAGACATACACGCAACATGAAAGCTTTTCGACTTACAACGTGTTGTTTAGGAAAAACAAGATAATTTCGCACGATGCGGGATTTCCTTAAAACGTGATTTTCTGAAAAATTTTGACGAAAGAAAATTCTCCATTTGGTTCTCTTTAGATGCTACATGTTAAGACGTACACGTAACAACAATTCTTTTCGAGTTACAACGGGTAGTTTGGAGATACAAGCTAATTTTGTACGATGAGTTATTTTTTCTCGTAATGTGTTTTCAATACGTACGTATTTTCTTTACTCTGCAAAATTGTATTTCCTTATAACGTGGTATTCTACACTATTCTTTCGACAGAAAACTCTCCTGTGCCTTCTGTTTTGAGGCTACACACTTAGACATTCACGCAACACGAAAGCTTTTCGAGTTACAACGTGTTGTTTAGGAAAAACAAGATAATTTCGCACGATGCGGTATTTCCTTAAAACGTGATTTTCTGAAAAATTTTGACAAAAGAAAATTCTCCTTTGGGCTCTCTTTTGAGACTACACGTTAAGACGTACATGCCACACCAATTCTTTTCGAGTTACAACGTGTAGTTTTGGAGATACAAGCTAATTTTGTACTGTGCGTTATTTCTTCTCATAAAGAGTTTCCAATGCGTACGTATATGTCTTTACTTTGCAAAACTGTATTTCCTTATGAAGTGGTATTCTTACATATTCTTTCGAGATAAAACTCTCCTGTGCCTTCTCTTTTGAGGCTACACACTTAGACAAACACCCAACATGAAAGCTTTTCGACTTACAACGTGTTGTTTAGGAAAAACAAGATAATTTCGCACGATGCGGGATTTCCTTAAATCGTGATTTTCTGAAAAATTTTGACGAAAGAAAATTCTCCTTTTGGTTCTCTTTAGATGCTACATGTTAAGACGTACATGCCACAACAATTCTTTTCGAGTTACAACGTGTAGTTTTGGAGATACAAGCTAATTTTGTACGATGCGTTGTTTCTTCTCGTAAAGTGTTTTCAATACGTACGTATTTGTCTTTACTCTGCAAAATTGTACTTCCTTATAACGGGGTATTCTACAATATTCTTTCGAGAGAAAACTCTCCTGTGCCTTCTCTTTTGAGGCTACACACTTAGACATACACGCAACATGAAAGCTTTTCGACTTACAACGTGTTGTTTAGGAAAAACAAGATAATTTCGCACGATGCGGGATTTCCTTAAAACGTGATTTTCTGAACAATTTTGACGAAAGAAAATTCTCCTTTTGGTTCTCTTTAGATGCTACATGTTAAGACGTACACGCCACAACAATTCTTTTCGAGATACAACATGTAGTTTTGGAGATACAAGCTAATTTTGTACTATGCGTTATTTCTTCTCATAAAGAGTTTCCTATGCGTACGTATATGTCTTTACTCTGCAAAACTGTATTTCTTATGAAGTGGTATTCTTACATATTCTTTCGAGAGAAAACTCTCCTGTGCCTTCTCTTTTGAGGCTACACACTCAGACATACACGCAACATGAAAGCTTTTCGACTTACAACGTGTTGTTTAGGAAAAACAAGATAATTTCGCACGATGCGGGATTTCCTTAAAACGTGATTTTCTGAAAAATTTTGACGAAATAAAATTCTCCTTTTGGTTCTCTTTAGATGCTACATGTTAAGACGTACACGCCACAACAATTCTTTTCGAGTTACAACGTGTAGTTTTGGAGATACAAGCTAATTTTGTACTATGCGTTATTTCTTCTCGTAAAGAGTTTCCAATACGTACGTATATGTCTTTACTCTGCAAAACTGTATTTTTATGAAGTGGTATTCTTACATATTCTTTCGAGAGAAAACTCTCCTGTGCCTTCTCTTTTGAGGCTACACACTTAGACATACACGCAACATGAAAGCTTTTCGACTTACAACGTGTTGTTTAGGAAAAACAAGATAATTTCGCACGATGCGGGATTTCCTTAAAACGTGATTTTCTGAAAAATTTTGACGAAAGAAAATTCTCCTTTTGGTTCTCTTTAGATGCTACATATTAAGACGTACACGCCACAACAATTCTTTTCGAGTTACAACGTGTAGTTTTGGAGATACAAGCTAATTTTGTACGATGCATTGTTTCTTCTCGTAAAGTGTTTTCAATACGTACGTATTTGTCTTTACTCTCCAAAATTGTACTTCCTTATAACGGGGTATTCTACAATATTCTTTCGAGAGAAAACTCTCCTGTGCCTTCTCTTTTGAGGCTACACACTTAGACATACACGCAACATGAAAGCTTTTCGACTTACAACGTGTTGTTTAGGAAAAACAAGATAATTTCGCACGATGCGGGATTTCCTTAAAACGTGATTTTTGAAAAATTTTGATGAAAGAAAATTCTCCATTTGGTTCTCTTTAGATGCTACATGTTAAGACGTACACGTAACAATAATTCTTTTCGAGTTACAACGGGTAGTTTGGAGATACAAGCTAATTTTGTACGATGAGTTATTTTTTCTCGTAATGTGTTTTCAATACGTACGTATTTTCTTTACTCTGCAAAATTGTATTTCCTTATAACGTGGTATTCTACACTATTCTTTCGACAGAAAACTCTCCTGTGCCTTCTGTTTTGAGGCTACACACTTAGACATTCACGCAACACGAAAGCTTTTCGAGTTACAACATGTTGTTTAGGAAAAACAAGATAATTTCGCACGATGCGGGATTTCCTTAAAACGTGATTTTCTGAAAAATTTTGACAAAAGAAAATTCTCCTTTGGGCTCTCTTTTGAGACTACACGTTAAGACGTACATGCCACACCAATTCTTTTCGAGTTACAACGTGTAGTTTTGGAGATACAAGCTAATTTTGTACTGTGCGTTATTTCTTCTCATAAAGAGTTTCCAATGCGTACGTATATGTCTTTACTTTGCAAAACTGTATTTCCTTATGAAGTGGTATTCTTACATATTCTTTCGAGATAAAACTCTCCTGTGCCTTCTCTTTTGAGGCTACACACTTAGACAAACACCCAACATGAAAGCTTTTCGACTTACAACGTGTTGTTTAGGAAAAACAAGATAATTTCGCACGATGCGGGATTTCCTTAAATCGTGATTTTCTGAAAAATTTTGACAAAAGAAAATTCTCCTTTTGGTTCTCTTTAGATGCTACATGTTCAGACGTACATGCCACAACAATTCTTTTCGAGTTACAACGTGTAGTTTTGGAGATACAAGCTAATTTTGTACGATGCGTTGTTTCTTCTCCTAAAGTGTTTTCAATACGTACGTATTTGTCTTTACTCAGCAAAATTGTACTTCCTTATAACGGGGTATTCTACAATATTCTTTCGAGAGAAAACTCTCCTGTGCTTTCTATTTTGAGGCTACACACTTAGACATACAGGCAACATGAAAGCTTTTCGACTTACAACGTGTTGTTTAGGAAAAACAAGATAATTTCTCACGATGCGGGATTTCCTTAAAACGTGATTTTCTGAACAATTTTGACGAAAGAAAATTCTCCTTTTGGTTCTCTTTAGATGCTACATGTTAAGACGTACACGCCACAACAATTCTTTTCGAGTTACAACGTGTAGTTTTGGAGATACAAGCTAATTTTGTACTATGCGTTATTTCTTCTCGTAAAGAGTTTCCAATGCGTACGTATATGTCTTTACTCTGCAAAACTGTATTTCCTAATGAAGTGGTATTCTTACATATCCTTTCGAGAGAAAACTGTCCTGTGCCTTCTCTTTTGAGGCTACACACTTAGACATACACGCAACATGAAAGCTTTTCGACTTACAACGTGTTGTTTAGGAAAAACAAGATAATTTCGCACGATGCGGGATTTCCTAAAAACGTGATTTTCTGAAAAATTTTGACGAAAGAAAATTCTCCTTTTGGTTCTCTTTAGATGCTACATGTTAAGACGTACACGCCACAACAATTCTCTTCGAGTTACAACGTGTAGTTTTGGAGATACAAGCTAATTTTGTACTATGCGTTATTTCTTCTCGTAAAGAGTTTCCAATGCGTACGTATATGTCTTTACTCTGCAAAACTGTATTTCCCTATGAAGTGGTATTCTTACATATCCTTTCGAGAGAAAACTGTCCTGTGCCTTCTCTTTTGAGGCTACACACTTAGACATACACGCAACATGAAAGCTTTTCAACTTACAACGTGTTGTTTAGGAAAAACAAGATAATTTCGCACGATGCGGGATTTCCTTAAAACGTGATTTTCTGAAAAATTTTGACGAAAGAAAATTCTCCTTTTGGTTCTCTTTAGATGCTACATATTAAGACGTACACGCCACAACAATTCTTTTCGAGTTACAACGTGTAGTTTTGGAGATACAAGCTAATTTTGTACGATGCATTGTTTCTTCTCGTAAAGTGTTTTCAATACGTACGTATTTGTCTTTACTCTCCAAAATTGTACTTCCTTATAACGGGGTATTCTACAATATTCTTTCGAGAGAAAACTGTCCTGTGCCTTCTCTTTTGAGGCTACACACTTAGACATACACGCAACATGAAAGCTTTTCGACTTACAACGTGTTGTTTAGGAAAAACAAGATAATTTCGCACGATGCGGGATTTCCTTAAAACGTGATTTTCTGAAAAATTTTGACGAAAGAAAATTCTCCATTTGGTTCTCTTTAGATGCTACATGTTAAGACGTACACGTAACAACAATTCTTTTCGAGTTACAACGGGTAGTTTGGAGATACAAGCTAATTTTGTACGATGAGTTATTTTTTCTCGTAATGTGTTTTCAATACGTACGTATTTTCTTTACTCTGCAAAATTGTATTTCCTTATAACGTGGTATTCTACACTATTCTTTCGACACAAAACTCTCCTGTGCCTTCTGTTTTGAGGCTACACACTTAGACATTCACGCAACACGAAAGCTTTTCGAGTTACAACGTGTTGTTTAGGAAAAACAAGATAATTTCGCACGATGCGGTATTTCCTTAAAACGTGATTTTCTGAAAAATTTTGACAAAAGAAAATTCTCCTTTGGGCTCTCTTTTGAGACTACACGTTAAGACGTACATGCCACACCAATTCTTTTCGAGTTACAACGTGTAGTTTTGGAGATACAAGCTAATTTTGTACTGTGCGTTATTTCTTCTCATAAAGAGTTTCCAATGCGTACGTATATGTCTTTACTTTGCAAAACTGTATTTCCTTATGAAGTGGTATTCTTACATATTCTTTCGAGATAAAACTCTCCTGTGCCTTCTCTTTTGAGGCTACACACTTAGACAAACACCCAACATGAAAGCTTTTCGACTTACAACGTGTTGTTTAGGAAAAACAAGATAATTTCGCACGATGCGGGATTTCCTTAAATCGTGATTTTCTGAAAAATTTTGACAAAAGAAAATTCTCCTTTTGGTTCTCTTTAGATGCTACATGTTCAGACGTACATGCCACAACAATTCTTTTCGAGTTACAACGTGTAGTTTTGGAGATACAAGCTAATTTTGTACGATGCTTTGTTTCTTCTCCTAAAGTGTTTTCAATACGTACGTATTTGTCTTTACTCAGCAAAATTGTTCTTCCTTATAACGGGGTATTCTACAATATTCTTTCGAGAGAAAACTCTCCTGTGCTTTCTATTTTGAGGCTACACACTTAGACATACAGGCAACATGAAAGCTTTTCGACTTACAACGTGTTGTTTAGGAAAAACAAGATAATTTCTCACGATGCGGGATTTCCTTAAAACGTGATTTTCTGAACAATTTTGACGAAAGAAAATTCTCCTTTTGGTTCTCTTTAGATGCTACATGTTAAGACGTACACGCCACAACAATTCTTTTCGAGTTACAACGTGTAGTTTTGGAGATACAAGCTAATTTTGTACTATGCGTTATTTCTTCTCTTAAAGAGTTTCCAATGCGTACGTATATGTCTTTACTCTGCAAAACTGTATTTCCTTATGAAGTGGTATTCTTACATATCCTTTCGAGAGAAAACTGTCCTGTGCCTTCTCTTTTGAGGCTACACACTTAGACATACACGCAACATGAAAGCTTTTCGACTTACAACGTGTTGTTTAGGAAAAACAAGATAATTTCGCACGATGCGGGATTTCCTAAAAACGTGATTTTCTGAAAAATTTTGACGAAAGAAAATTCTCCTTTTGGTTCTCTTTAGATGCTACATGTTAAGACGTACACGCCACAACAATTCTCTTCGAGTTACAACGTGTAGTTTTGGAGATACAAGCTAATTTTGTACTATGCGTTATTTCTTCTCGTAAAGAGTTTCCAATGCGTACGTATATGTCTTTACTCTGCAAAACTGTATTTCCCTATGAAGTGGTATTCTTACATATCCTTTCGAGAGAAAACTGTCCTGTGCCTTCTCTTTTGAGGCTACACACTTAGACATACACGCAACATGAAAGCTTTTCAACTTACAACGTGTTGTTTAGGAAAAACAAGATAATTTCGCACGATGCGGGATTTCCTTAAAACGTGATTTTCTGAAAAATTTTGACGAAAGAAAATTCTCCTTTTGGTTCTCTTTAGATGCTACATGTTAAGATGTACACGCCACAACAATTCTTTTCGAGATACAACATGTAGTTTTGGAGATACAAGCTAATTTTGTACTATGCGTTATTTCTTCTCGTAAAGAGTTTCCAATGCGTACGTATATGTCTTTACTCTGCAAAACTGTATTTCCTTATGAAGTGGTATTCTTACATATCCTTTCGAGAGAAAACTGTCCTGTGCCTTCTCTTTTAGGCTACACACTTAGACATACACGCAACATGAAAGCTTTTCGACTTACAACGTGTTGTTTAGGAAAAACAAGATAATTTCGCACGATGCGGGATTTCCTTAAAACGTGATTTTCTGAAAAATTTTGACGAAAGAAAATTCTCCTTTTGGTTCTCTTTAGATGCTACATGTTAAGACGTACACGCCACAACAATTCTTTTCGAGTTACAACGTGTAGTTTTGGAGATACAAGCTAATTTTGTACTATGCGTTATTTCTTCTCGTAAAGTGTTTCCAATACGTACGTATATGTCTTTACTCTGCAAAACTGTATTTCCTTATGAAGTGGTATTCTTACATATCCTTTCGAGAGAAAACTGTCCTGTGCCTTCTCTTTTGAGGCTACACACTTAGACATACACGCAACATGAAAGCTTTTCGACTTACAACGTGTTGTTTAGGAAAAACAAGATAATTTCGCACGATGCGGGATTTCCTTAAAACGTGATTTTCTGAAAAATTTTGACGAAAGAAAATTCTCCTTTTGGTTCTCTTTAGATGCTACATGTTAAGACGTACACGCCACAACAATTCTTTTCGAGATACAACATGTAGTTTTGGAGATACAAGCTAATTTTGTACTATGCGCTATTTCTTCTCGTAAAGAGTTTCCAATGCGTACGTATATGTCTTTACTCTGCAAAACTGTATTTCCTTATGAAGTGGTATTCTTACATATCCTTTCGAGAGAAAACTGTCCTGTGCCTTCTCTTTTGAGGCTACACACTTAGACATACAGGCAACATGAAAGCTTTTCGACTTACAACGTGTTGTTTAGGAAAAACAAGATAATTTCGCACGATGCGGGATTTCCTTAAAACGTGATTTTCTGAAAAATTTTGACGAAAGAACATTCTCCTTTTGGTTACTTTAGATGCTACAGGTTAAGACGTACACGCCACAACAATTCTTTTTGAGATACAACATGTAGTTTTGGAGATACAAGCTAATTTTGTACTATGCGTTATTTCTTCTCATAAAGAGTTTCCAATGCATACGTATATGTCTTTACTCTGCAAAACTGTATTTCCTTATGAAGTGGTATTCTTACATATCCTTTTGAGAGAAAACTGTCCTGTGCCTTCTCTTTTGAGGCTACACACTTAGACATACACGCAACATGAAAGCTTTTCGACTTACAACGTGTTGTTTAGGAAAAACAAGATAATTTCGCACGATGCGGGATTTCCTTAAAACGTGATTTTCTGAAAAATTTTGACGAAAGAAAATTCTCCTTTTGGCTCTCTTTAGATGCTACATGTGAAGACGTACACGCTACAACAATTCTTTTCGAGATACAACATGTAGTTTTGGAGATACAAGCTAATTTTGTACTATGCGTTATTGCTTCTCGTAAAGAGTTTCCAATGCGTACGTATATGTCTTTACTCTGCAAAACTGTATTTCCTTATGAAGTGGTATTCTTACATATCCTTTCGAGAGAAAACTGTCCTGTGCCTTCTCTTTTGAGGCTACACACTTAGACATACACGCAACATGAAAGCTTTTCGACTTACAACGTGTTATTTAGGAAAAAGAAGATAATTTCGCATGATGCGGGATTTCCTTAAAACGTGATTTTATGAAAAATTTTGACGAAAGAAAATTCTCCTTTTGGTTCTCTTTAGATGCTACATGTTAAGACGTACACGCCACAACAATTCTTTTCGAGATACAACAAGTAGTTTTGGAGATACAAGCTAATTTTGTACTATGCGTTATTTCTTCTCGTAAAGAGTTTCCAATGCGTACGTATATGTCTTTACTCTGCAAAACTGTATTTCCTTATGAAGTGGTATTCTTACATATCCTTTCGAGAGAAAACTGTCCTGTGCCTTCTCTTTTGAGGCTACACACTTAGACATACACGCAACATGAAAGCTTTTCGACTTACAACGTGTTGTTTAGGAAAAACAAGATAGTTTCGCAGGATGCGGGATTTCCTTAAAACGTGATTTTCTGAAAAATTTTGACGAAAGAAAATTCTCCTTTTGGTTCTCTTTAGATGCTACATGTTAAGACGTACACGCCACAACAATTCTTTTCGATTTACAACGTGTAGTTTTGGAGATACAAGCTAATTTTGTACTATGCGTTATTTCTTCTCGTAAAGAGTTTCCAATGCGTATGTATATGTCTTTACTCTGCAAAACTGTATTTCCTTATGAAGTGGTATTCTTACATATCCTTTCGAGAGAAAACTGTCCTGTGCCTTCTCTTTTGAGGCTACACACTTAGACATACACGCAACATGAAAGCTTTTCGACTTACAACGTGTTGTTTAGGAAAAACAAGATAATTTCGCACGATGCGGGATTTCCTAAAAACGTGATTTTCTGAAAAATTTTGACGAAAGAAAATTCTCCTTTTGGTTCTCTTTAGATGCTACATGTTAAGACGTACACGCCACAACAATTCTTTTCGAGTTACAACGTGTAGTTTTGGAAATACAAGCTAATTTTGTACGATGCGTTATTTCTTCTCGTAAAGAGTTTCCAATTCGTATGTATATGTCTTTACTCTGCCAAACTGTATTTCCTTATGAAGTGGTATTCTTACATATTCTTTCGAGAGAAAACTCTCCTGTGCCTTCTCTTTTGAGGCTACACACTTAGACATACACGCAACATGAAAGCTTTTCGACTTACAACGTGTTGTTTAGGAAAAACAAGATAATTTCGCAAGATGCGGGATTTCCTTAAAACGTGATTTTCTGAAAAATTTTGACGAAAGAAAATTCTCCTTTTAGTTCTCTTTAGATGCTACATGTTAAGACGTACACGCCACAACAATTCTTTTCGAGATACAACATGTAGTTTTGGAGATACAAGCTAATTTTGTACTATGCGTTATTTCTTCTCGTAAAGAGTTTCCAATGCGTAGGTATATGTCTTTACTCTGCAAAACTGTATTTCCTTATGAAGTGGTATTCTTACATATCCTTTCGAGAGAAAACTGTCCTGTGCCTTCTCTTTTGAGGCTACACACTTAGACATACAGGCAACATGAAAGCTTTTCGACTTACAACGTGTTGTTTAGGAAAAACAAGATAATTTCGCACGATGCGGGATTTCCTTAAAACGTGATTTACTGAAAAATTTTGACGAAAGAAAATTCTCCTTTTGGTTACTTTAGATGCTACATGTTAAGACGTACACGCCACAACAATTCTTTTCGAGATACAACATGTAGTTTTTATTGATACTAGCTAATTTTGTACTATGTGTTATTTCTTCTCGTAAAGAGTTTCCAATGCGTACGTATATGTCTTTACTCTGCAAAACTGTATTTCCTTATGAAGTGGTATTCTTACATATCCTTTCGAGAGAAAACTCTCCTGTGCCTTCTCTTTTGAGGCTACACACTTAGACATACACGCAACATGAAAGCTTTTCGACTTACAACGTGTTGTTTAGGAAAAACAAGATAATTTCGCACAAAGCGGGATTTCCTTAAAACGTGATTTTCTGAAAAATTTTGACGAAAGAAAATTCTCCTTTTGGTTCTCTTTAGATGCTACATGTTAAGACGTACACGCCACAACAATTCTTTCCGAGATACAACATGTAGTTTTGGAGATACAAGCTAAATTTGTACTATGCGTTATTTCTTCTCGTAAAGAGTTTCCAATGCGTACGTATATGTCTTTACTCTGCAAAACTGTATTTCCTTATGAAGTGGTATTCTTACATACCTTTCGAGAGAAAACTGTCCTGTGCCTTCTCTTTTGAGGCTACACACTTAGACATACACGCAACATGAAAGCTTTTCGACTTAAAACGTGTTGTTTAGGAAAAACAAGATAATTTCGCACGATGCGGGATTTCCTTAAAACGTGATTTTCTGAAAGATTTTGACGAAAGAAAATTCTCCTTTTGGTTCTCTTTAGATGCTACATGTTAAGACGTACACGCCACAACAATTCTTTTCGAGTTACAACGTGTAGTTTTGGAAATACAAGCTAATTTTGTACGATGCGTTATTTCTTCTCCTAAAGAGTTTCCAATACGTACGTATATGTCTTTACTCTGCAAAACTGTATTTCCTTATGAAGTGGTATTCTTACATATTCTTTCGAGAGAAAACTCTCCTGTGCCTTCTCTTTTGAGGCTACACACTTAGACATACACGCAACATGAAAGCTTTTCGACTTACAACGTGTTGTTTAGGAAAAACAAGATAATTTCGCACGATGCGGGATTTCCTTAAAACGTGATTTTCTGAAAAATTTTGACGAAAGAAAATTCTCCTTTTGGTTCTCTTTAGATGCTACATGTTAAGACGTACATGCCACAACAATTCTTTTCGAGTTACAACGTGTAGTTTTAGAGATACAAGCTAATTTTGTACGATGCGTTATTTCTTCTCGTAAAGAGTTTCCAATGCGTAGGTATATGTCTTTACTCTGCAAAACTGTATTTCCTTATGAAGTGGTATTCTTACATATCCTTTCGAGAGAAAACTGTCCTGTGCCTTCTCTTTTGAGGCTACACACTTAGACATACAGGCAACATGAAAGCTTTTCGACTTACAACCTGTTGTTTAGGAAAAACAAGATAATTTCGCACGATGCGGGATTTCCTTAAAACGTGATTTACTGAAAAATTTTGACGAAAGAAAATTCTCCTTTTGGTTACTTTAGATGCTACATGTTAAGACGTACACGCCACAACAATTCTTTTCGAGATACAACATGTAGTTTTGGTGATACAAGCTAATTTTGTACTATGCGTTATTTCTTCTCGTAAAGAGTTTCCAATGCGTACGTATATGTCTTTACTCTGCAAAACTGTATTTCCTTATGAAGTGGTATTCTTACATATTCTTTCGAGAGAAAACTCTCCTGTGCCTTCTCTTTTGAGGCTACACACTTAGACATACACGCAACATGAAAGCTTTTCGACTTACAACGTGTTGTTTAGGAAAAACAAGATAATTTCGCAAGATGCGGGATTTCCTTAAAACGTGATTTTCTGAAAAATTTTGACGAAAGAAAATTCTCCTTTTAGTTCTCTTTAGATGCTACATGTTAAGACGTACACGCCACAACAATTCTTTTCGAGATACAACATGTAGTTTTGGAGATACAAGCTAATTTTGTACTATGCGTTATTTCTTCTCGTAAAGAGTTTCCAATGCGTAGGTATATGTCTTTACTCTGCAAAACTGTATTTCCTTATGAAGTGGTATTCTTACATATCCTTTCGAGAGAAAACTGTCCTGTGCCTTCTCTTTTGAGGCTACACACTTAGACATACAGGCAACATGAAAGCTTTTCGACTTACAACGTGTTGTTTAGGAAAAACAAGATAATTTCGCACGATGCGGGATTTCCTTAAAACGTGATTTACTGAAAAATTTTGACGAAAGAAAATTCTCCTTTTGGTTACTTTAGATGCTACATGTTAAGACGTAGACGCCACAACAATTCTTTTCGAGATACAACATGTAGTTTTTATTGATACTAGCTAATTTTGTACTATGTGTTATTTCTTCTCGTAAAGAGTTTCCAATGCGTACGTATATGTCTTTACTCTGCAAAACTGTATTTCCTTATGAAGTGGTATTCTTACATATCCTTTCGAGAGAAAACTCTCCTGTGCCTTCTCTTTTGAGGCTACACACTTAGACATACACGCAACATGAAAGCTTTTCGACTTACAACGTGTTGTTTAGGAAAAACAAGATAATTTCGCACAAAGCGGGATTTCCTTAAAACGTGATTTTCTGAAAAATTTTGACGAAAGAAAATTCTCCTTTTGGTTCTCTTTAGATGCTACATGTTAAGACGTACACGCCACAACAATTCTTTCCGAGATACAACATGTAGTTTTGGAGATACAAGCTAAATTTGTACTATGCGTTATTTCTTCTCGTAAAGAGTTTCCAATGTGTACGTATATGTCTTTACTCTGCAAAACTGTATTTCCTTATGAAGTGGTATTCTTACATACCTTTCGAGAGAAAACTGTCCTGTGCCTTCTCTTTTGAGGCTACACACTTAGACATACACGCAACATGAAAGCTTTTCGACTTACAACGTGTTGTTTAGGAAACACAAGGTAATTTCGCACGATGCGGGATTTCCTTAAAACGTGATTTTCTGAAAGATTTTGACGAAAGAAAATTCTCCTTTTGGTTCTCTTTAGATGCTACATGTTAAGACGTACACGCCACAACAATTCTTTTCGAGTTACAACGTGTAGTTTTGGAAATACAAGCTAATTTTGTACGATGCGTTATTTCTTCTCGTAAAGAGTTTCCAATACGTACGTATATGTCTTTACTCTGCAAAACTGTATTTCCTTATGAAGTGGTATTCTTACATATTCTTTCGAGAGAAAACTCTCCTGTGCCTTCTCTTTTGAGGGTACACACTTAGACATACACGCAACATGAAAGCTTTTCGACTTACAACGTCTTGTTTAGGAAAAACAAGATAATTTCGCACGATGCGGGATTTCCTTAAAACGTGATTTTCTGAAAAATTTTGACGAAAGAAAATTCTCCTTTTGGTTCTCTTTAGATGCTACATGTTAAGACGTACACGCCACAACAATTCTTTTCGAGTTACAACGTGTAGTTTTAGAGATACAAGCTAATTTTGTACGATGCGTTATTTCTTCTCGTAAAGAGTTTCCAATGCGTATGTATATGCCTTTACTCTGCAAAACTGTATTTCCTTATGAAGTGGTATTCTTACATATCCTTTCGAGAGAAAACTGTCCTGTGCCTTCTCTTTTGAGGCTACACACTTAGACATACAGGCAACATGAAAGCTTTTCGACTTACAACCTGTTGTTTAGGAAAAACAAGATAATTTCGCACGATGCGGGATTTCCTTAAAACGTGATTTACTGAAAAATTTTGACGAAAGAAAATTCTCCTTTTGGTTACTTTAGATGCTACATGTTAAGACGTACACGCCACAACAATTCTTTTCGAGATACAACATGTAGTTTTGGTGATACAAGCTAATTTTGTACTATGCGTTATTTCTTCTCGTAAAGAGTTTCCAATGCGTAGGTATATGTCTTTACTCTGCAAAACTGTATTTCCTTATGAAGTGGTATTCTTACATATCCTTTCGAGAGAAAACTGTCCTGTGCCTTCTCTTTTGAGGCTACACACTTAGACATACAGGCAACATGAAAGCTTTTCGACTTACAACGTGTTGTTTAGGAAAAACAAGATAATTTCGCACGATGCGGGATTTCCTTAAAACGTGATTTACTGAAAAATTTTGACGAAAGAAAATTCTCCTTTTGGTTACTTTAGATGCTACATGTTAAGACGTACACGCCACAACAATTCTTTTCGAGATACAACATGTAGTTTTTATTGATACTAGCTAATTTTGTACTATGTGTTATTTCTTCTCGTAAAGAGTTTCCAATGCGTACGTATATGTCTTTACTCTGCAAAACTGTATTTCCTTATGAAGTGGTATTCTTACATATCCTTTCGAGAGAAAACTCTCCTGTGCCTTCTCTTTTGAGGCTACACACTTAGACATACACGCAACATGAAAGCTTTTCGACTTACAACGTGTTGTTTAGGAAAAACAAGATAATTTCGCACAAAGCGGGATTTCCTTAAAACGTGATTTTCTGAAAAATTTTGACGATAGAAAATTCTCCTTTTGGTTCTCTTTAGATGCTACATGTTAAGACGTACACGCCACAACAATTCTTTCCGAGATACAACATGTAGTTTTGGAGATACAAGCTAAATTTGTACTATGCGTTATTTCTTCTCGTAAAGAGTTTCCAATGTGTACGTATATGTCTTTACTCTGCAAAACTGTATTTCCTTATGAAGTGGTATTCTTACATACCTTTCGAGAGAAAACTGTCCTGTGCCTTCTCTTTTGAGGCTACACACTTAGACATACACGCAACATGAAAGCTTTTCGACTTACAACGTGTTGTTTAGGAAAAACAAGGTAATTTCGCACGATGCGGGATTTCCTTAAAACGTGATTTTCTGAAAGATTTTGACGAAAGAAAATTCTCCTTTTGGTTCTCTTTAGATGCTACATGTTAAGACGTACACGCCACAACAATTCTTTTCGAGTTACAACGTGTAGTTTTGGAAATACAAGCTAATTTTGTACGATGCGTTATTTCTTCTCGTAAAGAGTTTCCAATACGTACGTATATGTCTTTACTCTGCAAAACTGTATTTCCTTATGAAGTGGTATTCTTACATATTCTTTCGAGAGAAAACTCTCCTGTGCCTTCTCTTTTGAGGGTACACACTTAGACATACACGCAACATGAAAGCTTTTCGACTTACAACGTGTTGTTTAGGAAAAACAAGATAATTTCGCACGATGCGGGATTTCCTTAAAACGTGATTTTCTGAAAAATTTTGACGAAAGAAAATTCTCCTTTTGGTTCTCTTTAGATGCTACATGTTAAGACGTACACGCCACAACAATTCTTTTCGAGTTACAACGTGTAGTTTTAGAGATACAAGCTAATTTTGTACGATGCGTTATTTCTTCTCGTAAAGAGTTTCCAATGCGTATGTATATGTCTTTACTCTGCAAAACTGTATTTCCTTATGAAGTGGTATTCTTACATATCCTTTCGAGAGAAAACTGTCCTGTGCCTTCTCTTTTGAGGCTACACACTTAGACATACAGGCAACATGAAAGCTTTTCGACTTACAACCTGTTGTTTAGGAAAAACAAGATAATTTCGCACGATGCGGGATTTCCTTAAAACGTGATTTACTGAAAAATTTTGACGAAAGAAAATTCTCCTTTTGGTTACTTTAGATGCTACATGTTAAGACGTACACGCCACAACAATTCTTTTCGAGATACAACATGTAGTTTTGGTGATACAAGCTAATTTTGTACTATGCGTTATTTCTTCTCGTAAAGAGTTTCCAATGCGTAGGTATATGTCTTTACTCTGCAAAACTGTATTTCCTTATGAAGTGGTATTCTTACATATCCTTTCGAGAGAAAACTGTCCTGTGCCTTCTCTTTTGAGGCTACACACTTAGACATACAGGCAACATGAAAGCTTTTCGACTTACAACGTGTTGTTTAGGAAAAACAAGATAATTTCGCACGATGCGGGATTTCCTTAAAACGTGATTTACTGAAAAATTTTGACGAAAGAAAATTCTCCTTTTGGTTACTTTAGATGCTACATGTTAAGACGTACACGCCACAACAATTCTTTTCGAGATACAACATGTAGTTTTTATTGATACTAGCTAATTTTGTACTATGTGTTATTTCTTCTCGTAAAGAGTTTCCAATGCGTACGTATATGTCTTTACTCTGCAAAACTGTATTTCCTTATGAAGTGGTATTCTTACATATCCTTTCGAGAGAAAACTCTCCTGTGCCTTCTCTTTTGAGGCTACACACTTAGACATACACGCAACATGAAAGCTTTTCGACTTACAACGTGTTGTTTAGGAAAAACAAGGTAATTTCGCACGATGCGGGATTTCTTTAAAACGTGATTTTCTGAAAAATTTTGACGAAAGAAAATTCTCCTTTTGGCTCTCTTTAGATGGTACATGTGAAGACGTACACGCTACAACAATTCTTTTCGAGATACAACATGTAGTTTTGGAGATACAAGCTAATTTTTTACTATGCGTTATTGCTTCTCGTAAAGAGTTTCCAATGCGTACGTATATGTCTTTACTCTGCAAAACTGTATTTCCTTATGAAGTGGTATTCTTACATATCCTTTCGAGAGAAAACTGTCCTGTGCCTTCTCTTTTGAGGCTACACACTTAGACATACACGCAACATGAAAGCTTTTCGACTTACAACGTGTTATTTAGGAAAAAGAAGATAATTTCGCATGATGCGGGATTTCCTTAAAACGTGATTTTATGAAAAATTTTGACGAAAGAAAATTCTCCTTTTGGTTCTCTTTAGATGCTACATGTTTAGACGTACACGCCACAACAATTCTTTTCGAGATACAACAAGTAGTTTTGGAGATACAAGCTAATTTTGTACTATGCGTTATTTCTTCTCGTAAAGAGTTTCCAATGCGTACGTATATGTCTTTACTCTGCAAAACTGTATTTCCTTATGAAGTGGTATTCTTACATATCCTTTCGAGAGAAAACTGTCCTGTGCCTTCTCTTTTGAGGCTACACACTTAGACATACACGCAACATGAAAGCTTTTCGACTTACAACGTGTTGTTTAGGAAAAACAAGATAGTTTCGCAGGATGCGGGATTTCCTTAAAACGTGATTTTCTGAAAAATTTTGACGAAAGAAAATTCTCCTTTTGGTTCTCTTTAGATGCTACATGTTAAGACGTACACGCCACAACAATTCTTTTCGAGTTACAACGTGTAGTTTTGGAGATACAAGCTAATTTTGTACTATGCGTTATTTCTTCTCGTAAAGAGTTTCCAATGCGTATGTATATGTCTTTACTCTGCAAAACTGTATTTCCTTATGAAGTGGTATTCTTACATATCCTTTCGAGAGAAAACTGTCCTGTGCCTTCTCTTTTAGGCTACACACTTAGACATACACGCAACATGAAAGCTTTTCGACTTACAACGTGTTGTTTAGGAAAAACAAGATAATTTCGCACGATGCGGGATTTCCTTAAAACGTGATTTTCTGAAAAATTTTGACGAAAGAAAATTCTCCTTTTGGTACTCTTTAGATGCTACATGTTAAGACGTACACGCCACAACAATTCTTTTCGAGTTACAACGTGTAGTTTTGGAGATACAAGCTAATTTTGTACTATGCGTTATTTCTTCTCGTAAAGAGTTTCTAATGCGTACGTATATGTCTTTACTCTGCAAAACTGTATTTCCTTATGAAGTGGTATTCTTACATATCCTTTCGAGAGAAAACTGTCCTGTGCCTTCTCTTTTGAGGCTACACACTTAGACATACACGCAACATGAAAGCTTTTCGACTTACAACGTGTTGTTTAGGAAAAACAAGATAATTTCGCACGATGCGGGATTTCCTTAAAACGTGATTTTCTGAAAAATTTTGACGAAAGAACATTCTCCTTTTGGTTACTTTAGATGCTACATGTTAAGACGTACACGCCACAACAATTCTTTTCGAGTTACAACGTGTAGTTTTGGAGATACAAGCTAATTTTGTACTATGCGTTATTTCTTCTCGTAAAGAGTTTCCAATGCGTAGGTATATGTCTTTACTCTGCAAAACTGTATTTCCTTATGAAGTGGTATTCTTACATATCCTTTCGAGAGAAAACTGTCCTGTGCCTTCTCTTTTGAGGCTACACACTTAGACATACACGCAACATGAAAGCTTTTCGACTTACAACGTGTAGTTTAGGAAAAACAAGATAATTTCGCACGATGCGGGATTTCCTTAAAACGTGATTTTCTGAAAAATTTTGACGAAAGAAAATTCTCCTTTTGGTTCTCTTTAGATGCTACATGTTAAGACGTACACGCCACAACAATTCTTTTCGAGTTACAACGTGTAGTTTTGGAAATACAAGCTAATTTTGTACGATGCGTTATTTCTTCTTGTAAAGAGTTTCCAATACGTACGTATATGTCTTTACTCTGCCAAACTGTATTTCCTTATGAAGTGGTATTCTTACATATTCTTTCGAGAGAAAACTCTCCTGTGCCTTCTCTTTTGAGGCTACACACTTAGACATACACGCAACATGAAAGCTTTTCGACTTACAACGTGTTGTTTAGGAAAAACAAGATAATTTCGCACGATGCGGGATTTCCTTAAAACGTGATTTTACTGAAAAATTTTGACGAAAGAAAATTCTCCTTTTGGTGCTCTTTAGATGCTACATGTTAAGACGTACACGCCACAACAATTCTTTTCGAGTTACAACGTGTAGTTTTGGAGATACAAGCTAATTTTTTATGATGCGTTGTTTCTTCTCGTAAAGTGTTTTCAATACGTACGTATTTGTCTTTACTCTCCAAAATTGTACTTCCTTATAACGGGGTATTCTACAATATTCTTTCGAGAGAAAACTGTCCTGTGCCTTCTCTTTTGAGGCTACACACTTAGACATACACGCAACATGAAAGCTTTTCAACTTACAACGTGTTGTTTAGGAAAAACAAGATAATTTCGCAAGATGCGGGATTTCCTTAAAACGTGATTTTCTGAAAAATTTTGACGAAAGAAAATTCTCCTTTTAGTTCTCTTTAGATGCTACATGTTAAGACGTACACGCCACAACAATTCTTTTCGAGATACAACATGTAGTTTTGGAGATACAAGCTAATTTTGTACTATGCGTTATTTCTTCTCGTAAAGAGTTTCCAATGCGTAGGTATATGTCTTTACTCTGCAAAACTGTATTTCCTTATGAAGTGGTATTCTTACATATCCTTTCGAGAGAAAACTGTCCTGTGCCTTCTCTTTTGAGGCTACACACTTAGACATACAGGCAACATGAAAGCTTTTCGACTTACAACGTGTTGTTTAGGAAAAACAAGATAATTTCGCACGATGCGGGATTTCCTTAAAACGTGATTTACTGAAAAATTTTGACGAAAGAAAATTCTCCTTTTGGTTACTTTAGATGCTACATGTTAAGACGTACACGCCACAACAATTCTTTTCGAGATACAACATGTAGTTTTTATTGATACTAGCTAATTTTTACTATGTGTTATTTCTTCTCGTAAAGAGTTTCCAATGCGTACGTATATGTCTTTACTCTGCAAAACTGTATTTCCTTATGAAGTGGTATTCTTACATATCCTTTCGAGAGAAAACTCTCCTGTGCCTTCTCTTTTGAGGCTACACACTTAGACATACACGCAACATGAAAGCTTTTCGACTTACAACGTGTTGTTTAGGAAAAACAAGATAATTTCGCACAAAGCGGGATTTCCTTAAAACGTGATTTTCTGAAAAATTTTGACGAAAGAAAATTCTCCTTTTGGTTCTCTTTAGATGCTACATGTTAAGACGTACACGCCACAACAATTCTTTCCGAGATACAACATGTAGTTTTGGAGATACAAGCTAAATTTGTACTATGCGTTATTTCTTCTCGTAAAGAGTTTCCAATGCGTACGTATATGTCTTTACTCTGCAAAACTGTATTTCCTTATGAAGTGGTATTCTTACATACCTTTCGAGAGAAAACTGTCCTGTGCCTTCTCTTTTGAGGCTACACACTTAGACATACACGCAACATGAAAGCTTTTCGACTTACAACGTGTTGTTTAGGAAAAACAAGGTAATTTCGCACGATGCGGGATTTCCTTAAAACGTGATTTTCTGAAAGATTTTGACGAAAGAAAATTCTCCTTTTGGTTCTCTTTAGATGCTACATGTTAAGACGTACACGCCACAACAATTCTTTTCGAGTTACAACGTGTAGTTTTGGAAATACAAGCTAATTTTGTACGATGCGTTATTTCTTCTTGTAAAGAGTTTCCAATACGTACGTATATGTCTTTACTCTGCCAAACTGTATTTCCTTATGAAGTGGTATTCTTACATATTCTTTCGAGAGAAAACTCTCCTGTGCCTTCTCTTTTGAGGCTACACACTTAGACATACACGCAACATGAAAGCTTTTCGACTTACAACGTGTTGTTTAGGAAAAACAAGATAATTTCGCACGATGCGGGATTTCCTTAAAACGTGATTTTACTGAAAAATTTTGACGAAAGAAAATTCTCCTTTTGGTGCTCTTTAGATGCTACATGTTAAGACGTACACGCCACAACAATTCTTTTCGAGTTACAACGTGTAGTTTTGGAGATACAAGCTAATTTTTTATGATGCGTTGTTTCTTCTCGTAAAGTGTTTTCAATACGTACGTATTTGTCTTTACTCTCCAAAATTGTACTTCCTTATAACGGGGTATTCTACAATATTCTTTCGAGAGAAAACTGTCCTGTGCCTTCTCTTTTGAGGCTACACACTTAGACATACACGCAACATGAAAGCTTTTCAACTTACAACGTGTTGTTTAGGAAAAACAAGATAATTTCGCAAGATGCGGGATTTCCTTAAAACGTGATTTTCTGAAAAATTTTGACGAAAGAAAATTCTCCTTTTAGTTCTCTTTAGATGCTACATGTTAAGACGTACACGCCACAACAATTCTTTTCGAGATACAACATGTAGTTTTGGAGATACAAGCTAATTTTGTACTATGCGTTATTTCTTCTCGTAAAGAGTTTCCAATGCGTATGTATATGTCTTTACTCTGCAAAACTGTATTTCCTTATGAAGTGGTATTCTTACATATCCTTTCGAGAGAAAACTGTCCTGTGCCTTCTCTTTTGAGGCTACACACTTAGACATACAGGCAACATGAAAGCTTTTCGACTTACAACGTGTTGTTTAGGAAAAACAAGATAATTTCGCACGATGCGGGATTTCCTTAAAACGTGATTTACTGAAAAATTTTGACGAAAGAAAATTCTCCTTTTGGTTACTTTAGATGCTACATGTTAAGACGTACACGCCACAACAATTCTTTTCGAGATACAACATGTAGTTTTTATTGATACTAGCTAATTTTGTACTATGTGTTATTTCTTCTCGTAAAGAGTTTCCAATGCGTACGTATATGTCTTTACTCTGCAAAACTGTATTTCCTTATGAAGTGGTATTCTTACATATCCTTTCGAGAGAAAACTGTCCTGTGCCTTCTCTTTTGTGGCTACACACTTAGACATACAGGCAACATGAAAGCTTTTCGACTTACAACATGTTGTTTAGGAAAAACTAGATAATTTCGCACGATGCGGGATTTCCTTAAAACGTGATTTTCTGAAAAATTTTGACGAAAGAATATTCTCCTTTTGGTTCTCTTTAGATGCTACATGTTAAGACGTACACGCCACAACAATTCTTTTCGAGATACAACATGTAGTTTTGGAGATACAAGCTAATTTTGTACTATGCGTTATTTCTTCTCGTAAAGAGTTTCCAATGCGTACGTATATGTCTTTACTCTGCAAAACTGTATTTCCTTATGAAGTGGTATTCTTACATATCCTTTCGAGAGAAAACTGTCCTGTGCCTTCTCTTTTGAGGCTACACACTTAGACATACACGCAACATGAAAGCTTTTCGACTTACAACGTGTTGTTTAGGAAAAACAAGATAATTTCGCACGATGCGGGATTTCCTTAAAACGTGATTTTCTGAAAAATTTTGACGAATGAAAATTCTCCTTTTGGTTCTCTTTAGATGCTACATGTTAAGACGTACACGCCACAACAATTCTTTTCGAGATACAACATGTAGTTTTGGAGATACAAGCTAATTTTGTACTATGCGTTATTTCTTCTCGTAAAGAGTTTCCAATGCGTATGTATATGTCTTTACTCTGCAAAACTGTATTTCCTTATGAAGTGGTATTCTTACATATCCTTTCGAGAGAAAACTGTCCTGTGCCTTCTCTTTTGAGGCTACACACTTAGACATACAGGCAACATGAAAGCTTTTCGACTTACAACGTGTTGTTTAGGAAAAACAAGATAATTTCGCACGATGCGGGATTTCCTTAAAACGTGATTTACTGAAAAATTTTGACGAAAGAAAATTCTCCTTTTGGTTACTTTAGATGCTACATGTTAAGACGTACACGCCACAACAATTCTTTTCGAGATACAACATGTAGTTTTTATTGATACTAGCTAATTTTGTACTATGTGTTATTTCTTCTCGTAAAGAGTTTCCAATGCGTACGTATATGTCTTTACTCTGCAAAACTGTATTTCCTTATGAAGTGGTATTCTTACATATCCTTTCGAGAGAAAACTGTCCTGTGCCTTCTCTTTTGAGGCTACACACTTAGACATACACGCAACATGAAAGCTTTTCGACTTACAACGTGTTGTTTAGGAAAAACAAGGTAATTTCGCACGATGCGGGATTTCCTTAAAACGTGATTTTCTGAAAGATTTTGACGAAAGAAAATTCTCCTTTTGGTTCTCTTTAGATGCTACATGTTAAGACGTACACGCCACAACAATTCTTTTCGAGTTACAACGTGTAGTTTTGGAAATACAAGCTAATTTTGTACGATGCGTTATTTCTTCTCGTAAAGAGTTTCCAATACGTACGTATATGTCTTTACTCTGCAAAACTGTATTTCCTTATGAAGTGGTATTCTTACATATTCTTTCGAGAGAAAACTCTCCTGTGCCTTCTCTTTTGAGGCTACACACTTAGACATACACGCAACATGAAAGCTTTTCGACTTACAACGTGTTGTTTAGGAAAAACAAGATAATTTCGCACGATGCGGGATTTCCTTAAAACGTGATTTTCTGAAAAATTTTGACGAAAGAAAATTCTCCTTTTGGTTCTCTTTAGATGCTACATGTTAAGACGTACACGCCACAACAATTCTTTTCGAGTTACAACGTGTAGTTTTAGAGATACAAGCTAATTTTGTACGATGCGTTATTTCTTCTCGTAAAGAGTTTCCAATGCGTACGTATATGTCTTTACTCTGCAAAACTGTATTTCCTTATGAAGTGGTATTCTTACATATCCTTTCGAGAGAAAACTGTCCTGTGCCTTCTCTTTTGTGGCTACACACTTAGACATACAGGCAACATGAAAGCTTTTCGACTTACAACATGTTGTTTAGGAAAAACTAGATAATTTCGCACGATGCGGGATTTCCTTAAAACGTGATTTTCTGAAAAATTTTGACGAAAGAATATTCTCCTTTTGGTTCTCTTTAGATGCTACATGTTAAGACGTACACGCCACAACAATTCTTTTCGAGATACAACATGTAGTTTTGGAGATACAAGCTAATTTTGTACTATGCGTTATTTCTTCTCGTAAAGAGTTTCCAATGCGTACGTATATGTCTTTACTCTGCAAAACTGTATTTCCTTATGAAGTGGTATTCTTACATATCCTTTCGAGAGAAAACTGTCCTGTGCCTTCTCTTTTGAGGCTACACACTTAGACATACACGCAACATGAAAGCTTTTCGACTTACAACGTGTTGTTTAGGAAAAACAAGATAATTTCGCACGATGCGGGATTTCCTTAAAACGTGATTTTCTGAAAAATTTTGACGAATGAAAATTCTCCTTTTGGTTCTCTTTAGATGCTACATGTTAAGACGTACACGCCACAACAATTCTTTTCGAGATACAACATGTAGTTTTGGAGATACAAGCTAATTTTGTACTATGCGTTATTTCTTCTCGTAAAGAGTTTCCAATGCGTATGTATATGTCTTTACTCTGCAAAACTGTATTTCCTTATGAAGTGGTATTCTTACATATCCTTTCGAGAGAAAACTGTCCTGTGCCTTCTCTTTTGAGGCTACACACTTAGACATACAGGCAACATGAAAGCTTTTCGACTTACAACGTGTTGTTTAGGAAAAACAAGATAATTTCGCACGATGCGGGATTTCCTTAAAACGTGATTTACTGAAAAATTTTGACGAAAGAAAATTCTCCTTTTGGTTACTTTAGATGCTACATGTTAAGACGTACACGCCACAACAATTCTTTTCGAGATACAACATGTAGTTTTTATTGATACTAGCTAATTTTGTACTATGTGTTATTTCTTCTCGTAAAGAGTTTCCAATGCGTACGTATATGTCTTTACTCTGCAAAACTGTATTTCCTTATGAAGTGGTATTCTTACATATCCTTTCGAGAGAAAACTCTCCTGTGCCTTCTCTTTTGAGGCTACACACTTAGACATACACGCAACATGAAAGCTTTTCGACTTACAACGTGTTGTTTAGGAAAAACAAGGTAATTTCGCACGATGCGGGATTTACTTAAAACGTGATTTTCTGAAAAATTTTGACGAAAGAAAATTCTCCTTTTGGCTCTCTTTAGATGGTACATGTGAAGACGTACACGCTACAACAATTCTTTTCGAGATACAACATGTAGTTTTGGAGATACAAGCTAATTTTGTACTATGCGTTATTGCTTCTCGTAAAGAGTTTCCAATGCGTACGTATATGTCTTTACTCTGCAAAACTGTATTTCCTTATGAAGTGGTATTCTTACATATCCTTTCGAGAGAAAACTGTCCTGTGCCTTCTCTTTTGAGGCTACACACTTAGACATACACGCAACATGAAAGCTTTTCGACTTACAACGTGTTATTTAGGAAAAAGAAGATAATTTCGCATGATGCGGGATTTCCTTAAAACGTGATATTATGAAAAATTTTGACGAAAGAAAATTCTCCTTTTGGTTCTCTTTAGATGCTACATGTTAAGACGTACACGCCACAACAATTCTTTTCGAGATACAACAAGTAGTTTTGGAGATACAAGCTAATTTTTTACTATGCGTTATTTCTTCTCGTAAAGAGTTTCCAATGCGTACGTATATGTCTTTACTCTGCAAAACTGTATTTCCTTATGAAGTGGTATTCTTACATATCCTTTCGAGAGAAAACTGTCCTGTGCCTTCTCTTTTGAGGCTACACACTTAGACATACACGCAACATGAAAGCTTTTCGACTTACAACGTGTTGTTTAGGAAAAACAAGGTAATTTCGCACGATGCGGGATTTCCTTAAAACGTGATTTTCTGAAAGATTTTGACGAAAGAAAATTCTCCTTTTGGTTCTCTTTAGATGCTACATGTTAAGACGTACACGCCACAACAATTCTTTTCGAGTTACAACGTGTAGTTTTGGAAATACAAGCTAATTTTGTACGATGCGTTATTTCTTCTCGTAAAGAGTTTCCAATACGTACGTATATGTCTTTACTCTGCAAAACTGTATTTCCTTATGAAGTGGTATTCTTACATATTCTTTCGAGAGAAAACTCTCCTGTGCCTTCTCTTTTGAGGCTACACACTTAGACATACACGCAACATGAAAGCTTTTCGACTTACAACGTGTTGTTTAGGAAAAACAAGATAATTTCGCACGATGCGGGATTTCCTTAAAACGTGATTTTCTGAAAAATTTTGACGAAAGAAAATTCTCCTTTTGGTTCTCTTTAGATGCTACATGTTAAGACGTACACGCCACAACAATTCTTTTCGAGTTACAACGTGTAGTTTTAGAGATACAAGCTAATTTTGTACGATGCGTTATTTCTTCTCGTAAAGAGTTTCCAATGCGTACGTATATGTCTTTACTCTGCAAAACTGTATTTCCTTATGAAGTGGTATTCTTACATATCCTTTCGAGAGAAAACTGTCCTGTGCCTTCTCTTTTGTGGCTACACACTTAGACATACAGGCAACATGAAAGCTTTTCGACTTACAACATGTTGTTTAGGAAAAACTAGATAATTTCGCACGATGCGGGATTTCCTTAAAACGTGATTTTCTGAAAAATTTTGACGAAAGAATATTCTCCTTTTGGTTCTCTTTAGATGCTACATGTTAAGACGTACACGCCACAACAATTCTTTTCGAGATACAACATGTAGTTTTGGAGATACAAGCTAATTTTGTACTATGCGTTATTTCTTCTCGTAAAGAGTTTCCAATGCGTACGTATATGTCTTTACTCTGCAAAACTGTATTTCCTTATGAAGTGGTATTCTTACATATCCTTTCGAGAGAAAACTGTCCTGTGCCTTCTCTTTTGAGGCTACACACTTAGACATACACGCAACATGAAAGCTTTTCGACTTACAACGTGTTGTGTAGGAAAAACAAGATAGTTTCGCAGGATGCGGGATTTCCTTAAAACGTGATTTTCTGAAAAATTTTGACAAAAGAAAATTCTCCTTTTGGTTCTCTTTAGATGCTACATGTTAAGACGTACACGCCACAACAATTCTTTTCGAGTTACAACGTGTAGTTTTGGAGATACAAGCTAATTTTGTACTATGCGTTATTTCTTCTCGTAAAGAGTTTCCAATGCGTATGTATATGTCTTTACTCTGCAAAACTGTATTTCCTTATGAAGTGGTATTCTTACATATCCTTTCGAGAGAAAACTGTCCTGTGCCTTCTCTTTTAGGCTACACACTTAGACATACACGCAACATGAAAGCTTTTCGACTTACAACGTGTTGTTTAGGAAAAACAAGATAATTTCGCACGATGCGGGATTTCCTTAAAACGTGATTTTCTGAAAAATTTTGACGAAAGAAAATTCTCCTTTTGGTTCTCTTTAGATGCTACATGTTAAGACGTACACGCCACAACAATTCTTTTCGAGTTACAACGTGTAGTTTTGGAGATACAAGCTAATTTTGTACTATGCGTTATTTCTTCTCGTAAAGAGTTTCCAATGCGTACGTATATGTCTTTACTCTGCAAAACTGTATTTCCTTATGAAGTGGTATTCTTACATATCCTTTCGAGAGAAAACTGTCCTGTGCCTTCTCTTTTGAGGCTACACACTTAGACATACACGCAACATGAAAGCTTTTCGACTTACAACGTGTTGTTTAGGAAAAACAAGGTAATTTCGCACGATGCGGGATTTACTTAAAACGTGATTTTCTGAAAAATTTTGACGAAAGAAAATTCTCCTTTTGGCTCTCTTTAGATGGTACATGTGAAGACGTACACGCTACAACAATTCTTTTCGAGATACAACATGTAGTTTTGGAGATACAAGCTAATTTTGTACTATGCGTTATTGCTTCTCGTAAAGAGTTTCCAATGCGTACGTATATGTCTTTACTCTGCAAAACTGTATTTCCTTATGAAGTGGTATTCTTACATATCCTTTCGAGAGAAAACTGTCCTGTGCCTTCTCTTTTGAGGCTACACACTTAGACATACACGCAACATGAAAGCTTTTCGACTTACAACGTGTTATTTAGGAAAAAGAAGATAATTTCGCATGATGCGGGATTTCCTTAAAACGTGATATTATGAAAAATTTTGACGAAAGAAAATTCTCCTTTTGGTTCTCTTTAGATGCTACATGTTTAGACGTACACGCCACAACAATTCTTTTCGAGATACAACAAGTAGTTTTGGAGATACAAGCTAATTTTTTACTATGCGTTATTTCTTCTCGTAAAGAGTTTCCAATGCGTACTTATATGTCTTTACTCTGCAAAACTGTATTTCCTTATGAAGTGGTATTCTTACATATCCTTTCGAGAGAAAACTGTCCTGTGCCTTCTCTTTTGAGGCTACACACTTAGACATACACGCAACATGAAAGCTTTTCGACTTACAACGTGTTGTTTAGGAAAAACAAGATAGTTTCGCAGGATGCGGGATTTCCTTAAAACGTGATTTTCTGAAAAATTTTGACAAAAGAAAATTCTCCTTTTGGTTCTCTTTAGATGCTACATGTTAAGACGTACACGCCACAACAATTCTTTTCGAGTTACAACGTGTAGTTTTGGAGATACAAGCTAATTTTGTACTATGCGTTATTTCTTCTCGTAAAGAGTTTCCAATGCGTATGTATATGTCTTTACTCTGCAAAACTGTATTTCCTTATGAAGTGGTATTCTTACATATCCTTTCGAGAGAAAACTGTCCTGTGCCTTCTCTTTTAGGCTACACACTTAGACATACACGCAACATGAAAGCTTTTCGACTTACAACGTATTGTTTAGGAAAAACAAGATAATTTCGCACGATGCGGGATTTCCTTAAAACGTGATTTTCTGAAAAATTTTGACGAAAGAAAATTCTCCTTTTGGTTCTCTTTAGATGCTACATGTTAAGACGTACACGCCACAACAATTCTTTTCGAGTTACAACGTGTAGTTTTGGAGATACAAGCTAATTTTGTACTATGCGTTATTTCTTCTCGTAAAGAGTTTCCAATGCGTACGTATATGTCTTTACTCTGCAAAACTGTATTTCCTTATGAAGTGGTATTCTTACATATCCTTTCGAGAGAAAACTGTCCTGTGCCTTCTCTTTTGAGGCTACACACTTAGACATACACGCAACATGAAAGCTTTTCGACTTACAACGTGTTGTTTAGGAAAAACAAGATAATTTCGCACGATGCGGGATTTCCTTAAAACGTGATTTTCTGAAAAATTTTGACGAAAGAACATTCTCCTTTTGGTTACTTTAGATGCTACATGTTAAGACGTACACGCCACAACAATTCTTTTCGAGTTACAACGTGTAGTTTTGGAGATACAAGCTAATTTTGTACTATGCGTTATTTCTTCTCGTAAAGAGTTTCCAATGCGTAGGTATATGTCTTTACTCTGCAAAACTGTATTTCCTTATGAAGTGGTATTCTTACATATCCTTTCGAGAGAAAACTGTCCTGTGCCTTCTCTTTTGAGGCTACACACTTAGACATACACGCAACATGAAAGCTTTTCGACTTACAACGTGTAGTTTAGGAAAAACAAGATAATTTCGCACGATGCGGGATTTCCTTAAAACGTGATTTTCTGAAAAATTTTGACGAAAGAAAATTCTCCTTTTGGTTCTCTTTAGATGCTACATGTTAAGACGTACACGCCACAACAATTCTTTTCGAGTTACAACGTGTAGTTTTGGAAATACAAGCTAATTTTGTACGATGCGTTATTTCTTCTCGTAAAGAGTTTCCAATACGTACGTATATGTCTTTACTCTGCCAAACTGTATTTCCTTATGAAGTGGTATTCTTACATATTCTTTCGAGAGAAAACTCTCCTGTGCCTTCTCTTTTGAGGCTACACACTTAGACATACACGCAACATGAAAGCTTTTCGACTTACAACGTGTTGTTTAGGAAAAACAAGATAATTTCGCACGATGCGGGATTTCCTTAAAACGTGATTTTACTGAAAAATTTTGACGAAAGAAAATTCTCCTTTTGGTGCTCTTTAGATGCTACATGTTAAGACGTACACGCCACAACAATTCTTTTCGAGTTACAACGTGTAGTTTTGGAGATACAAGCTAATTTTTTATGATGCGTTGTTTCTTCTCGTAAAGTGTTTTCAATACGTACGTATTTGTCTTTACTCTCCAAAATTGTACTTCCTTATAACGGGGTATTCTACAATATTCTTTCGAGAGAAAACTGTCCTGTGCCTTCTCTTTTGAGGCTACACACTTAGACATACACGCAACATGAAAGCTTTTCGACTTACAACGTGTTGTTTAGGAAAAACAAGATAATTTCGCAAGATGCGGGATTTCCTTAAAACGTGATTTTCTGAAAAATTTTGACGAAAGAAAATTCTCCTTTTAGTTCTCTTTAGATGCTACATGTTAAGACGTACACGCCACAACAATTCTTTTCGAGATACAACATGTAGTTTTGGAGATACAAGCTAATTTTTTACTATGCGTTATTTCTTCTCGTAAAGAGTTTCCAATGCGTAGGTATATGTCTTTACTCTGCAAAACTGTATTTCCTTATGAAGTGGTATTCTTACATATCCTTTCGAGAGAAAACTGTCCTGTGCCTTCTCTTTTGAGGCTACACACTTAGACATACAGGCAACATGAAAGCTTTTCGACTTACAACGTGTTGTTTAGGAAAAACAAGATAATTTCGCACGATGCGGGATTTCCTTAAAACGTGATTTACTGAAAAATTTTGACGAAAGAAAATTCTCCTTTTGGTTACTTTAGATGCTACATGTTAAGACGTACACGCCACAACAATTCTTTTCGAGATACAACATGTAGTTTTTATTGATACTAGCTAATTTTTACTATGTGTTATTTCTTCTCGTAAAGAGTTTCCAATGCGTACGTATATGTCTTTACTCTGCAAAACTGTATTTCCTTATGAAGTGGTATTCTTACATACCTTTCGAGAGAAAACTGTCCTGTGCCTTCTCTTTTGAGGCTACACACTTAGACATACACGCAACATGAAAGCTTTTCGACTTACAACGTGTTGTTTAGGAAAAACAAGGTAATTTCGCACGATGCGGGATTTCCTTAAAACGTGATTTTCTGAAAGATTTTGACGAAAGAAAATTCTCCTTTTGGTTCTCTTTAGATGCTACATGTTAAGACGTACACGCCACAACAATTCTTTTCGAGTTACAATGTGTAGTTTTGGAAATACAAGCTAATTTTGTACGATGCGTTATTTCTTCTCGTAAAGAGTTTCCAATACGTACGTATATGTCTTTACTCTGCAAAACTGTATTTCCTTATGAAGTGGTATTCTTACATATTCTTTCGAGAGAAAACTCTCCTGTGCCTTCTCTTTTGAGGCTACACACTTAGACATACATGCAACATGAAAGCTTTTCGACTTACAACGTGTTGTTTAGGAAAAACAAGATAATTTCGCACGATGCGGGATTTCCTTAAAACGTGATTTTCTGAAAAATTTTGACGAAAGAAAATTCTCCTTTTGGTTCTCTTTAGATGCTACATGTTAAGACGTACACGCCACAACAATTCTTTTCGAGTTACAACGTGTAGTTTTAGAGATACAAGCTAATTTTGTACGATGCGTTATTTCTTCTCGTAAAGAGTTTCCAATGCATAGGTATATGTCTTTACTCTGCAAAACTGTATTTCCTTATGAAGTGGTATTCTTACATATCCTTTCGAGAGAAAACTGTCCTGTGCCTTCTCTTTTGTGGCTACACATTTAGACATACAGGCAACATGAAAGCTTTTCGACTTACAACATGTTGTTTAGGAAAAACAAGATAATTTCGCACGATGCGGGATTTCCTTAAAACGTGATTTACTGAAAAATTTTGACGAAAGAAAATTCTCCTTTTGGTTACTTTAGATGCTACATGTTAAGACGTACACGCCACAACAATTCTTTTCGAGATACAACATGTAGTTTTGGTGATACAAGCTAATTTTGTACTATGTGTTATTTCTTCTCGTAAAGAGTTTCCAATGCGTACCTATATGTCTTTACTCTGCAAAACTGTATTTCCTTATGAAGTGGTATTCTTACATATCCTTTCGAGAGAAAACTCTCCTGTGCCTTCTCTTTTGAGGCTACACACTTAGACATACACACAACATGAAAGCTTTTCGACTTACAACGTGTTGTTTAGGAAAAACAAGATAATTTCGCACGATGCGGGATTTCCTTAAAACGTGATTTTCTGAAAAATTTTGACGAAAGAAAATTCTCCTTTTGGTTCTCTTTAGATGCTACATGTTAAGACGTACACGCCACAACAATTCTTTCCGAGATACAACATGTAGTTTTGGAGATACAAGCTAAATTTGTACTATGCGTTATTTCTTCTCGTAAAGAGTTTCCAATGCGTACTTATATGTCTTTACTCTGCAAAACTGTATTTCCTTATGAAGTGATATTCTTACATATCCTTTCGAGAGAAAACTGTCCTGTGCCTTCTCTTTTGAGGCTACACACTTAGACATACACGCAACATGAAAGCTTTTCGACTTACAACGTGTTGTTTAGGAAAAACAAGGTAATTTCGCACGATGCGGGATTTCCTTAAAACGTGATTTTCTGAAAAATTTTGACGAAAGAAAATTCTCCTTTTGGTTCTCTTTAGATGCTACATGTTAAGACGTACACGCCACAACAATTCTTTTCGAGTTACAACGTGTAGTTTTGGAAATACAAGCTAATTTTGTACGATGTGTTATTTCTTCTCGTAAAGAGTTTCCAATACGTACGTATATGTCTTTACTCTGCAAAACTGTATTTCCTTATGAAGTGGTATTCTTACATATTCTTTCGAGAGAAAACTCTCCTGTGCCTTCTCTTTTGAGGCTACACACTTAGACATACACGCAACATGAAAGCTTTTCGACTTACAACGTGTTGTTTAGGAAAAACAAGATAATTTCGCACGATGCGGGATTTCCTTAAAACGTGATTTTCTGAAAAATTTTGACGAAAGAAAATTCTCCTTTTGGTTCTCTTTAGATGCTACATGTTAAGACGTACACGCCACAACAATTCATTTCGAGTTACAACGTGTAGTTTTAGAGATACAAGCTAATTTTGTACGATGCGTTGTTTCTTCTCGTAAAGTGTTTTCAATAAGTACGTATTTGTCTTTACTCTCCAAAATTGTACTTCCTTATAACGGGGTATTCTACAATATTCTTTCGAGAGAAAACTGTCCTGTGCCTTCTCTTTTGAGGCTACACACTTAGACATACACGCAACATGAAAGCTTTTCGACTTACAACGTGTTGTTTAGGAAAAACAAGATAATTTCGCACGATGCGGGATTTCCTTAAAACGTGATTTTCTGAAAAATTTTGACGAAAGAATATTCTCTTTTTTGGTTCTCTTTAGATGCTACATGTTAAGACGTACACGCCACAACAATTCTTTTCGAGATACAACATGTAGTTTTGGAGATACAAGCTAATTTTGTACTATGCGTTATTTCTTCTCGTAAAGAGTTTCCAATGCGTACGTATATGTCTTTACTCTGCAAAACTGTATTTCCTTATGAAGTGGTATTCTTACATATCCTTTCGAGAGAAAACTGTCCTGTGCCTTCTCTTTTGAGGCTACACACTTAGACATACACGCAACATGAAAGCTTTTCGACTTACAACGTGTTGTTTAGGAAAAACAAGATAATTTCGCACGATGCGGGATTTCCTTAAAACGTGATTTTCTGAAAAATTTTGACGAATGAAAATTCTCCTTTTGGTTCTCTTTAGATGCTACATGTTAAGACGTACACGCCACAACAATTCTTTTCGAGATACAACATGTAGTTTTGGAGATACAAGCTAATTTTGTACTATGCGTTATTTCTTCTCGTAAAGAGTTTCCAATGCGTATGTATATATCTTTACTCTGCAAAACTGTATTTCCTTATGAAGTGGTATTCTTACATATCCTTTCGAGAGAAAACTGTCCTGTGCCTTCTCTTTTGAGGCTACACACTTAGACATACACGCAACATGAAAGCTTTTCGACTTACAACGTGTTGTTTAGGAAAAACAAGGTAATTTCGCACGATGCGGGATTTCCTTAAAACGTGATTTTCTGAAAAATTTTGACGAAAGAAAATTCTCCTTTTGGTTCTCTTTAGATGCTACATGTTAAGACGTACACGCCACAACAATTCTTTTCGAGTTACAACGTGTAGTTTTGGAAATACAAGCTAATTTTGTACGATGCGTTATTTCTTCTCGTAAAGAGTTTCCAATACGTACGTATATGTCTTTACTCTGCAAAACTGTATTTCCTTATGAAGTGGTATTGTTACATATTCTTTCGAGAGAAAACTCTCCTGTGCCTTCTCTTCTGAGGCTACACACTTAGACATACACGCAACATGAAAGCTTTTCGACTTACAACGTGTTGTTTAGGAAAAACAAGGTAATTTCGCACGATGCGGGATTTACTTAAAACGTGATTTTCTGAAAAATTTTGACGAAAGAAAATTCTCCTTTTGGCTCTCTTTAGATGGTACATGTGAAGACGTACACGCTACAACAATTCTTTTCGAGATACAACATGTAGTTTTGGAGATACAAGCTAATTTTGTACTATGCGTTATTGCTTCTCGTAAAGAGTTTCCAATGCGTACGTATATGTCTTTACTCTGCAAAACTGTATTTCCTTATGAAGTGGTATTCTTACATATCCTTTCGAGAGAAAACTGTCCTGTGCCTTATCTTTTGAGGCTACACACTTAGACATACACGCAACATGAAAGCTTTTCGACTTACAACGTGTTATTTAGGAAAAAGAAGATAATTTCGCATGATGCGGGATTTCCTTAAAACGTGATATTATGAAAAATTTTGACGAAAGAAAATTCTCCTTTTGGTTCTCTTTAGATGCTACATGTTTAGACGTACACGCCACAACAATTCTTTTCGAGATACAACAAGTAGTTTTGGAGATACAAGCTAATTTTTTACTATGCGTTATTTCTTCTCGTAAAGAGTTTCCAATGCGTACGTATATGTCTTTACTCTGCCAAACTGTATTTCCTTATGAAGTGGTATTCTTACATATCCTTTCGAGAGAAAACTGTCCTGTGCCTTCTCTTTTGAGGCTACACACTTAGACATACACGCAACATGAAAGCTTTTCGACTTACAACGTGTTGTTTAGGAAAAACAAGATAGTTTCGCAGGATGCGGGATTTCCTTAAAACGTGATTTTCTGAAAAATTTTGACAAAAGAAAATTCTCCTTTTGGTTCTCTTTAGATGCTACATGTTAAGACGTACACGCCACAACAATTCTTTTCGAGTTACAACGTGTAGTTTTGGAGATACAAGCTAATTTTGTACTATGCGTTATTTCTTCTCGTAAAGAGTTTCCAATGCGTATGTATATGTCTTTACTCTGCAAAACTGTATTTCCTTATGAAGTGGTATTCTTACATATCCTTTCGAGAGAAAACTGTCCTGTGCCTTCTCTTTTAGGCTACACACTTAGACATACACGCAACATGAAAGCTTTTCGACTTACAACGTGTTGTTTAGGAAAAACAAGATAATTTCGCACGATGCGGGATTTCCTTAAAACGTGATTTTCTGAAAAATTTTGACGAAAGAAAATTCTCCTTTTGGTTCTCTTTAGATGCTACATGTTAAGACGTACACGCCACAACAATTCTTTTCGAGTTACAACGTGTAGTTTTGGAGATACAAGCTAATTTTGTACTATGCGTTATTTCTTCTCGTAAAGAGTTTCCAATGCGTACGTATATGTCTTTACTCTGCAAAACTGTATTTCCTTATGAAGTGGTATTCTTACATATCCTTTCGAGAGAAAACTGTCCTGTGCCTTCTCTTTTGAGGCTACACACTTAGACATACACGCAACATGAAAGCTTTTCGACTTACAACGTGTTGTTTAGGAAAAACAAGATAATTTCGCACGATGCGGGATTTCCTTAAAACGTGATTTTCTGAAAAATTTTGACGAAAGAACATTCTCCTTTTGGTTACTTTAGATGCTACATGTTAAGACGTACACGCCACAACAATTCTTTTCGAGTTACAACGTGTAGTTTTGGAGATACAAGCTAATTTTGTACTATGCGTTATTTCTTCTCGTAAAGAGTTTCCAATGCGTAGGTATATGTCTTTACTCTGCAAAACTGTATTTCCTTATGAAGTGGTATTCTTACATATCCTTTCGAGAGAAAACTGTCCTGTGCCTTCTCTTTTGAGGCTACACACTTAGACATACACGCAACATGAAAGCTTTTCGACTTACAACGTGTAGTTTAGGAAAAACAAGATAATTTCGCACGATGCGGGATTTCCTTAAAACGTGATTTTCTGAAAAATTTTGACGAAAGAAAATTCTCCTTTTGGTTCTCTTTAGATGCTACATGTTAAGACGTACACGCCACAACAATTCTTTTCGAGTTACAACGTGTAGTTTTGGAAATACAAGCTAATTTTGTACGATGCGTTATTTCTTCTCGTAAAGAGTTTCCAATACGTACGTATATGTCTTTACTCTGCCAAACTGTATTTCCTTATGAAGTGGTATTCTTACATATTCTTTCGAGAGAAAACTCTCCTGTGCCTTCTCTTTTGAGGCTACACACTTAGACATACACGCAACATGAAAGCTTTTCGACTTACAACGTGTTGTTTAGGAAAAACAAGATAATTTCGCACGATGCGGGATTTCCTTAAAACGTGATTTTACTGAAAAATTTTGACGAAAGAAAATTCTCCTTTTGGTGCTCTTTAGATGCTACATGTTAAGACGTACACGCCACAACAATTCTTTTCGAGTTACAACGTGTAGTTTTGGAGATACAAGCTAATTTTTTATGATGCGTTGTTTCTTCTCGTAAAGTGTTTTCAATACGTACGTATTTGTCTTTACTCTCCAAAATTGTACTTCCTTATAACGGGGTATTCTACAATATTCTTTCGAGAGAAAACTGTCCTGTGCCTTCTCTTTTGAGGCTACACACTTAGACATACACGCAACATGAAAGCTTTTCGACTTACAACGTGTTGTTTAGGAAAAACAAGATAATTTCGCAAGATGCGGGATTTCCTTAAAACGTGATTTTCTGAAAAATTTTGACGAAAGAAAATTCTCCTTTTAGTTCTCTTTAGATGCTACATGTTAAGACGTACACGCCACAACAATTCTTTTCGAGATACAACATGTAGTTTTGGAGATACAAGCTAATTTTTTACTATGCGTTATTTCTTCTCGTAAAGAGTTTCCAATGCGTAGGTATATGTCTTTACTCTGCAAAACTGTATTTCCTTATGAAGTGGTATTCTTACATATCCTTTCGAGAGAAAACTGTCCTGTGCCTTCTCTTTTGAGGCTACACACTTAGACATACAGGCAACATGAAAGCTTTTCGACTTACAACGTGTTGTTTAGGAAAAACAAGATAATTTCGCACGATGCGGGATTTCCTTAAAACGTGATTTACTGAAAAATTTTGACGAAAGAAAATTCTCCTTTTGGTTACTTTAGATACTACATGTTAAGACGTACACGCCACAACAATTCTTTTCGAGATACAACATGTAGTTTTTATTGATACTAGCTAATTTTTACTATGTGTTATTTCTTCTCGTAAAGAGTTTCCAATGCGTACGTATATGTCTTTACTCTGCAAAACTGTATTTCCTTATGAAGTGGTATTTTTACATACCTTTCGAGAGAAAACTGTCCTGTGCCTTCTCTTTTGAGGCTACACACTTAGACATACACGCAACATGAAAGCTTTTCGACTTACAACGTGTTGTTTAGGAAAAACAAGGTAATTTCGCACGATGCGGGATTTCCTTAAAACGTGATTTTCTGAAAGATTTTGACGAAAGAAAATTCTCCTTTTGGTTCTCTTTAGATGCTACATGTTAAGACGTACACGCCACAACAATTCTTTTCGAGTTACAATGTGTAGTTTTGGAAATACAAGCTAATTTTGTACGATGCGTTATTTCTTCTCGTAAAGAGTTTCCAATACGTACGTATATGTCTTTACTCTGCAAAACTGTATTTCCTTATGAAGTGGTATTCTTACATATTCTTTCGAGAGAAAACTCTCCTGTGCCTTCTCTTTTGAGGCTACACACTTAGACATACATGCAACATGAAAGCTTTTCGACTTACAACGTGTTGTTTAGGAAAAACAAGATAATTTCGCACGATGCGGGATTTCCTTAAAACGTGATTTTCTGAAAAATTTTGACGAAAGAAAATTCTCCTTTTGGTTCTCTTTAGATGCTACATGTTAAGACGTACACGCCACAACAATTCTTTTCGAGTTACAACGTGTAGTTTTAGAGATACAAGCTAATTTTGTACGATGCGTTATTTCTTCTCGTAAAGAGTTTCCAATGCATAGGTATATGTCTTTACTCTGCAAAACTGTATTTCCTTATGAAGTGGTATTCTTACATATCCTTTCGAGAGAAAACTGTCCTGTGCCTTCTCTTTTGTGGCTACACACTTAGACATACAGGCAACATGAAAGCTTTTCGACTTACAACATGTTGTTTAGGAAAAACAAGATAATTTCGCACGATGCGGGATTTCCTTAAAACGTGATTTACTGAAAAATTTTGACGAAAGAAAATTCTCCTTTTGGTTACTTTAGATGCTACATGTTAAGACGTACACGCCACAACAATTCTTTTCGAGATACAACATGTAGTTTTGGTGATACAAGCTAATTTTGTACTATGTGTTATTTCTTCTCGTAAAGAGTTTCCAATGCGTACCTATATGTCTTTACTCTGCAAAACTGTATTTCCTTATGAAGTGGTATTCTTACATATCCTTTCGAGAGAAAACTCTCCTGTGCCTTCTCTTTTGAGGCTACACACTTAGACATACACACAACATGAAAGCTTTTCGACTTACAACGTGTTGTTTAGGAAAAACAAGATAATTTCGCACGATGCGGGATTTCCTTAAAACGTGATTTTCTGAAAAATTTTGACGAAAGAAAATTCTCCTTTTGGTTCTCTTTAGATGTTACATGTTAAGACGTACACGCCACAACAATTCTTTCCGAGATACAACATGTAGTTTTGGAGATACAAGCTAAATTTGTACTATGCGTTATTTCTTCTCGTAAAGAGTTTCCAATGCGTACTTATATGTCTTTGCTCTGCAAAACTGTATTTCCTTATGAAGTGATATTCTTACATATCCTTTCGAGAGAAAACTGTCCTGTGCCTTCTCTTTTGAGGCTACACACTTAGACATACACGCAACATGAAAGCTTTTCGACTTACAACGTGTTGTTTAGGAAAAACAAGGTAATTTCGCACGATGCGGGATTTCCTTAAAACGTGATTTTCTGAAAAATTTTGACGAAAGAAAATTCTCCTTTTGGTTCTCTTTAGATGCTACATGTTAAGACGTACACGCCACAACAATTCTTTTCGAGTTACAACGTGTAGTTTTGGAAATACAAGCTAATTTTGTACGATGTGTTATTTCTTCTCGTAAAGAGTTTCCAATACGTACGTATATGTCTTTACTCTGCAAAACTGTATTTCCTTATGAAGTGGTATTCTTACATATTCTTTCGAGAGAAAACTCTCCTGTGCCTTCTCTTTTGAGGCTACACACTTAGACATACACGCAACATGAAAGCTTTTCGACTTACAACGTGTTGTTTAGGAAAAACAAGATAATTTCGCACGATGCGGGATTTCCTTAAAACGTGATTTTCTGAAAAATTTTGACGAAAGAAAATTCTCCTTTTGGTTCTCTTTAGATGCTACATGTTAAGACGTACACGCCACAACAATTCTTTTCGAGTTACAACGTGTAGTTTTAGAGATACAAGCTAATTTTGTACGATGCATTGTTTCTTCTCGTAAAGTGTTTTCAATAAGTACGTATTTGTCTTTACTCTCCAAAATTGTACTTCCTTATAACGGGGTATTCTACAATATTCTTTCGAGAGAAAACTGTCCTGTGCCTTCTCTTTTGAGGCTACACACTTAGACATACACGCAACATGAAAGCTTTTCGACTTACAACGTGTTGTTTAGGAAAAACAAGATAATTTCGCACGATGCGGGATTTCCTTAAAACGTGATTTTCTGAAAAATTTTGACGAAAGAATATTCTCTTTTTTGGTTCTCTTTAGATGCTACATGTTAAGACGTACACGCCACAACAATTCTTTTCGAGATACAACATGTAGTTTTGGAGATACAAGCTAATTTTGTACTATGCGTTATTTCTTCTCTTAAAGAGTTTCCAATGCGTACGTATATTTCTTTACTCTGCAAAACTGTATTTCCTTATGAAGTGGTATTCTTACATATCCTTTCGAGAGAAAACTGTCCTGTGCCTTCTCTTTTGAGGCTACACACTTAGACATACACGCAACATGAAAGCTTTTCGACTTACAACGTGTTGTTTAGGAAAAACAAGATAATTTCGCACGATGCGGGATTTCCTTAAAACGTGATTTTCTGAAAAATTTTGACGAATGAAAATTCTCCTTTTGGTTCTCTTTAGATGCTACATGTTAAGACGTACACGCCACAACAATTCTTTTCGAGATACAACATGTAGTTTTGGAGATACAAGCTAATTTTGTACTATGCGTTATTTCTTCTCGTAAAGAGTTTCCAATGCGTATGTATATATCTTTACTCTGCAAAACTGTATTTCCTTATGAAGTGGTATTCTTACATATCCTTTCGAGAGAAAACTGTCCTGTGCCTTCTCTTTTGAGGCTACACACTTAGACATACACGCAACATGAAAGCTTTTCGACTTACAACGTGTTGTTTAGGAAAAACAAGGTAATTTCGCACGATGCGGGATTTCCTTAAAACGTGATTTTCTGAAAAATTTTGACGAAAGAAAATTCTCCTTTTGGTTCTCTTTAGATGCTACATGTTAAGACGTACACGCCACAACAATTCTTTTCGAGTTACAACGTGTAGTTTTGGAAATACAAGCTAATTTTGTACGATGCGTTATTTCTTCTCGTAAAGAGTTTCCAATACGTACGTATATGTCTTTACTCTGCAAAACTGTATTTCCTTATGAAGTGGTATTGTTACATATTCTTTCGAGAGAAAACTCTCCTGTGCCTTCTCTTCTGAGGCTACACACTTAGACATACACGCAACATGAAAGCTTTTCGACTTACAACGTGTTGTTTAGGAAAAACAAGATAATTACGCACGATGCGGGATTTCCTTAAAACGTGATTTTCTGAAAAATTTTGACGAAAGAAAATTCTCCTTTTGGTTCTCTTTAGATGCTACATGTTAAGACGTACACGCCACAACAATTCTTTTCGAGATACAACGTGTAGTTTTGGAGATATAAGCGAATTTTTTACGATGCGTTATTTCTTCTCCTAAAGAGTTTCCAATGCGTACGTATATGTCTTTACTCTGCAAAACTGTATTTCCTTATGAAGTGGTATTCTTACATATCCTTTCGAGAGAAAACTGTCCTGTGCCTTCTCTTTTGAGGCTACACACTTAGACATACACGCAACATGAAAGCTTTTCGACTTACAACGTGTTGTTTAGGAAAAACAAGATAATTTCGCACGATGCGGGATTTCCTTAAAACGTGATTTTCTGAAAAATTTTGACGAAAGAACATTCTCCTTTTGGTTACTTTAGATGCTACATGTTAAGACGTACACGCCACAACAATTCTTTTCGAGTTACAACGTGTAGTTTTGGAAATACAAGCTAATTTTGTACGATGCGTTATTTCTTCTCTTAAAGAGTTTCCAATACGTACATATATGTCTTTACTCTGCAAAACTGTATTTCCTTATGAAGTGGTATTCTTACATATTCTTTCGAGAGAAAACTCTCCTGTGCCTTCTCTTTTGAGGCTACACACTTAGACATACACGCAACATGAAAGCTTTTCGACTTACAACGTGTTGTTTAGGAAAAACAAGATAATTTCGCACGATGCGGGATTTCCTTAAAACGTGATTTTCTGAAAAATTTTGACGAAAGAAAATTCTCCTTTTGGTTCTCTTTAGATGCTACATGTTAAGACGTACACGCCACAACAATTCTTTTCGAGTTACAACGTGTAGTTTTAGAGATACAAGCTAATTTTGTACGATGCGTTGTTTCTTCTCGTAAAGTGTTTTCAATACGTACGTATTTGTCTTTACTCTCCAAAATTGTACTTCCTTATAACGGGGTATTCTACAATATTCTTTCGAGAGAAAACTGTCCTGTGGCTTCTCTTTTGAGGCTACACACTTAGACATACACGCAACATGAAAGCTTTTCGACTTACAACGTGTTGTTTAGGAAAAACAAGATAATTTCGCACGATGCGGGATTTCCTTAAAACGTGATTTTCTGAAAAATTTTGACGAAAGAATATTCTCCTTTTGGTTCTCTTTAGATGCTACATGTTAAGACGTACACGCCACAACAATTCTTTTCGAGATACAACATGTAGTTTTGGAGATACAAGCTAATTTTGTACTATGCGTTATTTCTTCTCGTAAAGAGTTTCCAATGCGTACATATATGTCTTTACTCTGCAAAACTGTATTTCCTTATGAAGTGGTATTCTTACATATCCTTTCGAGAGAAAACTCTCCTGTGCCTTCTCTTTTGAGGCTACACACTTAGACATACACGCAACATGAAAGCTTTTCGACTTACAACGTGTTGTTTAGGAAAAACAAGATAATTTCGCACGATGCGGGATTTCCTTAAAACGTGATTTTCTGAAAAATTTTGACGAAAGAAAATTCTCCTTTTGGTTCTCTTTAGATGCTACATGTTAAGACGTACACGCCACAACAATTCTTTTCGAGATACAACATGTAGTTTTGGAGATACAAGCTAATTTTGTACTATGCGTTATTTCTTCTCGTAAAGAGTTTCCAATGCGTATGTATATGTCTTTAATCTGCAAAACTGTATTTCCTTATGAAGTGGTATTCTTACATATCCTATCGAGAGAAAACTGTCCTGTGCCTTCTCTTTTGAGGCTACACACTTAGACATACACGCAACATGAAAGCTTTTCGACTTACAACGTGTAGTTTAGGAAAAACAAGATAATTTCGCACGATGCGGGATTTCCTTAAAACGTGATTTTCTGAAAAATTTTGACGAAAGAAAATTCTCCTTTTGGTTCTCTTTAGATGCTACATGTTAAGACGTACACGCCACAACAATTCTTTTCGAGTTACAACGTGTAGTTTTGGAAATACAAGCTAATTTTGTACGATGCGTTATTTCTTCTCGTAAAGAGTTTCCAATAAGTACGTATATGTCTTTACTCTGCCAAACTGTATTTCCTTATGAAGTGGTATTCTTACATATTCTTTCGAGAGAAAACTCTCCTGTGCCTCCTATTTGAGGCTACACAATTAGACATACACGCAACATGAAAGCTTTTCGACTTACAACGTGTTGTTTAGGAAAAACAAGATAATTTCGCACGATGCGGGATTTCCTTAAAACGTGATTTTACTGAAAAATTTTGACGAAAGAAAATTCTCCTTTTGGTGCTCTTTAGATGCTACATGTTAAGACGTACACGCCACAACAATTCTTTTCGAGTTACAACGTGTAGTTTTGGAGATACAAGCTAATTTTTTATGATGCGTTGTTTCTTCTCGTAAAGTGTTTTCAATACGTACGTATTTGTCTTTACTCTCCAAAATTGTACTTCCTTATAACGGGGTATTCTACAATATTCTTTCGAGAGAAAACTGTCCTGTGCCTTCTCTTTTGAGGCTACACACTTAGACATACATGCAACATGAAAGCTTTTCGACTTACAACGTGTTGTTTAGGAAAAACAAGATAATTTCGCAAGATGCGGGATTTCCTTATAACGTGATTTTCTGAAAAATTTTGACGAAAGAAAATTCTCCTTTTAGTTCTCTTTAGATGCTACATGTTAAGACGTACACGCCACAACAATTCTTTTCGAGATACAACATGTAGTTTTGGAGATACAAGCTAATTTTGTACTATGCGTTATTTCTTCTCCTAAAGAGTTTCCAATGCGTAGGTATATGTCTTTACTCTGCAAAACTGTATTTCCTTATGAAGTGGTATTCTTACATATCCTTTCGAGAGAAAACTGTCCTGTGCCTTCTCTTTTGAGGCTACACACTTAGACATACAGGCAACATGAAAGCTTTTCGACTTACAACGTGTTGTTTAGGAAAAACAAGATAATTTCGCACGATGCGGGATTTCCTTAAAACGTGATTTACTGAAAAATTTTGACGAAAGAAAATTTTCCTTTTGGTTACTTTAGATGCTACATGTTAAGACGTACACGCCACAACAATTCTTTTCGAGATACAACATGTAGTTTTTATTGATAATAGCTAATTTTGTACTATGTGTTATTTCTTCTCGTAAAGAGTTTCCAATGCGTACGTATATGTCTTTACTCTGCAAAACTGTATTTCCTTATGAAGTGGTATTCTTACATATCCTTTCGAGAGAAAACTCTCCTGTGCCTTCTCTTTTGAGGCTACACACTTAGACATACACGCAACATGAAAGCTTTTCGACTTACAACGTGTTGTTTAGGAAAAACAAGATAATTTCGCACAAAGCGGGATTTCCTTAAAACGTGATTTTCTGAAAAATTTTGACGAAAGAAAATTCTCCTTTTGGTTCTCTTTAGATGCTACATGTTAAGACGTACACGCCACAACAATTCTTTCCGAGATACAACATGTAGTTTTGGAGATACAAGCTAAATTTGTACTATGCGTTATTTCTTCTCGTAAAGAGTTTCCAATGCGTACGTATATGTCTTTACTCTGCAAAACTGTATTTCCTTATGAAGTGGTATTCTTACATACCTTTCGAGAGAAAACTGTCCTGTGCCTTCTCTTTTGAGGCTACACACTTAGACATACACGCAACATGAAAGCTTTTCGACTTACAACGTGTTGTTTAGGAAAAACAAGGTAATTTCGCACGATGCGGGATTTCCTTAAAACGTGATTTTCTGAAAGATTTTGACGAAAGAAAATTCTCCTTTTGGTTCTCTTTAGATGCTACATGTTAAGACGTACACGCCACAACAATTCTTTTCGAGTTACAACTTGTAGTTTTGGAAATACAAGCTAATTTTGTACGATGCGTTATTTCTTCTCATAAAGAGTTTCCAATACGTACGTATATGTCTTTACTCTGCAAAACTGTATTTCCTTATGAAGTGGTATTCTTACATATTCTTTCGAGAGAAAACTCTCCTGTGCCTTCTCTTTTGAGGCTACACACTTAGACATACACGCAACATGAAAGCTTTTCGACTTACAACGTGTTGTTTAGGAAAAACAAGATAATTTCGCACGATGCGGGATTTCCTTAAAACGTGATTTTCTGAAAAATTTTGACGAAAGAAAATTCTCCTTTTGGTTCTCTTTAGATGCTACATGTTAAGACGTACACGCCACAACAATTCTTTTCGAGTTACAACGTGTAGTTTTAGAGATACAAGCTAATTTTGTACGATGCGTTGTTTCTTCTCGTAAAGTGTTTTCAATACGTACGTATTTGTCTTTACTCTCCAAAATTGTACTTCCTTATAACGGGGTATTCTACAATATTCTTTCGAGAGAAAACTGTCCTGTGGCTTCTCTTTTGAGGCTACACACTTAGACATACACGCAACATGAAAGCTTTTCGACTTACAACGTGTTGTTTAGGAAAAACAAGATAATTTCGCACGATGCGGGATTTCCTTAAAACGTGATTTTCTGAAAAATTTTGACGAAAGAATATTCTCCTTTTGGTTCTCTTTAGATGCTACATGTTAAGACGTACACGCCACAACAATTCTTTTCGAGATACAACATGTAGTTTTGGAGATACAAGCTAATTTTGTACTATGCGTTATTTCTTCTCGTAAAGAGTTTCCAATGCGTACATATATGTCTTTACTCTGCAAAACTGTATTTCCTTATGAAGTGGTATTCTTACATATCCTTTCGAGAGAAAACTCTCCTGTGCCTTCTCTTTTGAGGCTACACACTTAGACATACACGCAACATGAAAGCTTTTCGACTTACAACGTGTTGTTTAGGAAAAACAAGATAATTTCGCACGATGCGGGATTTCCTTAAAACGTGATTTTCTGAAAAATTTTGACGAAAGAAAATTCTCCTTTTGGTTCTCTTTAGATGCTACATGTTAAGACGTACACGCCACAACAATTCTTTTCGAGATACAACATGTAGTTTTGGAGATACAAGCTAATTTTGTACTATGCGTTATTTCTTCTCGTAAAGAGTTTCCAATGCGTATGTATATGTCTTTAATCTGCAAAACTGTATTTCCTTATGAAGTGGTATTCTTACATATCCTATCGAGAGAAAACTGTCCTGTGCCTTCTCTTTTGAGGCTACACACTTAGACATACACGCAACATGAAAGCTTTTCGACTTACAACGTGTAGTTTAGGAAAAACAAGATAATTTCGCACGATGCGGGATTTCCTTAAAACGTGATTTTCTGAAAAATTTTGACGAAAGAAAATTCTCCTTTTGGTTCTCTTTAGATGCTACATGTTAAGACGTACACGCCACAACAATTCTTTTCGAGTTACAACGTGTAGTTTTGGAAATACAAGCTAATTTTGTACGATGCGTTATTTCTTCTCGTAAAGAGTTTCCAATAAGTACGTATATGTCTTTACTCTGCCAAACTGTATTTCCTTATGAAGTGGTATTCTTACATATTCTTTCGAGAGAAAACTCTCCTGTGCCTCCTATTTGAGGCTACACAATTAGACATACACGCAACATGAAAGCTTTTCGACTTACAACGTGTTGTTTAGGAAAAACAAGATAATTTCGCACGATGCGGGATTTCCTTAAAACGTGATTTTACTGAAAAATTTTGACGAAAGAAAATTCTCCTTTTGGTGCTCTTTAGATGCTACATGTTAAGACGTACACGCCACAACAATTCTTTTCGAGTTACAACGTGTAGTTTTGGAGATACAAGCTAATTTTTTATGATGCGTTGTTTCTTCTCGTAAAGTGTTTTCAATACGTACGTATTTGTCTTTACTCTCCAAAATTGTACTTCCTTATAACGGGGTATTCTACAATATTCTTTCGAGAGAAAACTGTCCTGTGCCTTCTCTTTTGAGGCTACACACTTAGACATACATGCAACATGAAAGCTTTTCGACTTACAACGTGTTGTTTAGGAAAAACAAGATAATTTCGCAAGATGCGGGATTTCCTTATAACGTGATTTTCTGAAAAATTTTGACGAAAGAAAATTCTCCTTTTAGTTCTCTTTAGATGCTACATGTTAAGACGTACACGCCACAACAATTCTTTTCGAGATACAACATGTAGTTTTGGAGATACAAGCTAATTTTGTACTATGCGTTATTTCTTCTCCTAAAGAGTTTCCAATGCGTAGGTATATGTCTTTACTCTGCAAAACTGTATTTCCTTATGAAGTGGTATTCTTACATATCCTTTCGAGAGAAAACTGTCCTGTGCCTTCTCTTTTGAGGCTACACACTTAGACATACAGGCAACATGAAAGCTTTTCGACTTACAACGTGTTGTTTAGGAAAAACAAGATAATTTCGCACGATGCGGGATTTCCTTAAAACGTGATTTACTGAAAAATTTTGACGAAAGAAAATTTTCCTTTTGGTTACTTTAGATGCTACATGTTAAGACGTACACGCCACAACAATTCTTTTCGAGATACAACATGTAGTTTTTATTGATAATAGCTAATTTTGTACTATGTGTTATTTCTTCTCGTAAAGAGTTTCCAATGCGTACGTATATGTCTTTACTCTGCAAAACTGTATTTCCTTATGAAGTGGTATTCTTACATATCCTTTCGAGAGAAAACTCTCCTGTGCCTTCTCTTTTGAGGCTACACACTTAGACATACACGCAACATGAAAGCTTTTCGACTTACAACGTGTTGTTTAGGAAAAACAAGATAATTTCGCACAAAGCGGGATTTCCTTAAAACGTGATTTTCTGAAAAATTTTGACGAAAGAAAATTCTCCTTTTGGTTCTCTTTAGATGCTACATGTTAAGACGTACACGCCACAACAATTCTTTCCGAGATACAACATGTAGTTTTGGAGATACAAGCTAAATTTGTACTATGCGTTATTTCTTCTCGTAAAGAGTTTCCAATGCGTACGTATATGTCTTTACTCTGCAAAACTGTATTTCCTTATGAAGTGGTATTCTTACATACCTTTCGAGAGAAAACTGTCCTGTGCCTTCTCTTTTGAGGCTACACACTTAGACATACACGCAACATGAAAGCTTTTCGACTTACAACGTGTTGTTTAGGAAAAACAAGGTAATTTCGCACGATGCGGGATTTCCTTAAAACGTGATTTTCTGAAAGATTTTGACGAAAGAAAATTCTCCTTTTGGTTCTCTTTAGATGCTACATGTTAAGACGTACACGCCACAACAATTCTTTTCGAGTTACAACGTGTAGTTTTGGAAATACAAGCTAATTTTGTACGATGCGTTATTTCTTCTCATAAAGAGTTTCCAATACGTACGTATATGTCTTTACTCTGCAAAACTGTATTTCCTTATGAAGTGGTATTCTTACATATTCTTTCGAGAGAAAACTCTCCTGTGCCTTCTCTTTTGAGGCTACACACTTAGACATACACGCAACATGAAAGCTTTTCGACTTACAACGTGTTGTTTAGGAAAAACAAGATAATTTCGCACGATGCGGGATTTCCTTAAAACGTGATTTTCTGAAAAATTTTGACGAAAGAAAATTCTCCTTTTGGTTCTCTTTAGATGCTACATGTTAAGACGTACACGCCACAACAATTCTTTTCGAGTTACAACGTGTAGTTTTAGAGATACAAGCTAATTTTGTACGATGCGTTGTTTCTTCTCGTAAAGTGTTTTCAATACGTACGTATTTGTCTTTACTCTCCAAAATTGTACTTCCTTATAACGGGGTATTCTACAATATTCTTTCGAGAGAAAACTGTCCTGTGGCTTCTCTTTTGAGGCTACACACTTAGACATACACGCAACATGAAAGCTTTTCGACTTACAACGTGTTGTTTAGGAAAAACAAGATAATTTCGCACGATGCGGGATTTCCTTAAAACGTGATTTTCTGAAAAATTTTGACGAAAGAATATTCTCCTTTTGGTTCTCTTTAGATGCTACATGTTAAGACGTACACGCCACAACAATTCTTTTCGAGATACAACATGTAGTTTTGGAGATACAAGCTAATTTTGTACTATGCGTTATTTCTTCTCGTAAAGAGTTTCCAATGCGTACATATATGTCTTTACTCTGCAAAACTGTATTTCCTTATGAAGTGGTATTCTTACATATCCTTTCGAGAGAAAACTCTCCTGTGCCTTCTCTTTTGAGGCTACACACTTAGACATACACGCAACATGAAAGCTTTTCGACTTACAACGTGTTGTTTAGGAAAAACAAGATAATTTCGCACGATGCGGGATTTCCTTAAAACGTGATTTTCTGAAAAATTTTGACGAAAGAAAATTCTCCTTTTGGTTCTCTTTAGATGCTACATGTTAAGACGTACACGCCACAACAATTCTTTTCGAGATACAACATGTAGTTTTGGAGATACAAGCTAATTTTGTACTATGCGTTATTTCTTCTCGTAAAGAGTTTCCAATGCGTATGTATATGTCTTTAATCTGCAAAACTGTATTTCCTTATGAAGTGGTATTCTTACATATCCTATCGAGAGAAAACTGTCCTGTGCCTTCTCTTTTGAGGCTACACACTTAGACATACACGCAACATGAAAGCTTTTCGACTTACAACGTGTAGTTTAGGAAAAACAAGATAATTTCGCACGATGCGGGATTTCCTTAAAACGTGATTTTCTGAAAAATTTTGACGAAAGAAAATTCTCCTTTTGGTTCTCTTTAGATGCTACATGTTAAGACGTACACGCCACAACAATTCTTTTCGAGTTACAACGTGTAGTTTTGGAAATACAAGCTAATTTTGTACGATGCGTTATTTCTTCTCGTAAAGAGTTTCCAATAAGTACGTATATGTCTTTACTCTGCCAAACTGTATTTCCTTATGAAGTGGTATTCTTACATATTCTTTCGAGAGAAAACTCTCCTGTGCCTCCTATTTGAGGCTACACAATTAGACATACACGCAACATGAAAGCTTTTCGACTTACAACGTGTTGTTTAGGAAAAACAAGATAATTTCGCACGATGCGGGATTTCCTTAAAACGTGATTTTACTGAAAAATTTTGACGAAAGAAAATTCTCCTTTTGGTGCTCTTTAGATGCTACATGTTAAGACGTACACGCCACAACAATTCTTTTCGAGTTACAACGTGTAGTTTTGGAGATACAAGCTAATTTTTTATGATGCGTTGTTTCTTCTCGTAAAGTGTTTTCAATACGTACGTATTTGTCTTTACTCTCCAAAATTGTACTTCCTTATAACGGGGTATTCTACAATATTCTTTCGAGAGAAAACTGTCCTGTGCCTTCTCTTTTGAGGCTACACACTTAGACATACATGCAACATGAAAGCTTTTCGACTTACAACGTGTTGTTTAGGAAAAACAAGATAATTTCGCAAGATGCGGGATTTCCTTATAACGTGATTTTCTGAAAAATTTTGACGAAAGAAAATTCTCCTTTTAGTTCTCTTTAGATGCTACATGTTAAGACGTACACGCCACAACAATTCTTTTCGAGATACAACATGTAGTTTTGGAGATACAAGCTAATTTTGTACTATGCGTTATTTCTTCTCCTAAAGAGTTTCCAATGCGTAGGTATATGTCTTTACTCTGCAAAACTGTATTTCCTTATGAAGTGGTATTCTTACATATTCTTTCGAGAGAAAACTCTCCTGTGCCTTCTCTTTTGAGGCTACACACTTAGACATACAGGCAACATGAAAGCTTTTCGACTTACAATGTGTTGTTTAGGAAAAACAAGATAATTTCGCACGATGCGGGATTTCCTTAAAACGTGATTTACTGAAAAATTTTGACGAAAGAAAATTTTCCTTTTGGTTACTTTAGATGCTACATGTTAAGACGTACACGCCACAACAATTCTTTTCGAGATACAACATGTAGTTTTTATTGATAATAGCTAATTTTGTACTATGTGTTATTTCTTCTCGTAAAGAGTTTCCAATGCGTACGTATATGTCTTTACTCTGCAAAACTGTATTTCCTTATGAAGTGGTATTCTTACATATCCTTTCGAGAGAAAACTCTCCTGTGCCTTCTCTTTTGAGGCTACACACTTAGACATACACGCAACATGAAAGCTTTTCGACTTACAACGTGTTGTTTAGGAAAAACAAGATAATTTCGCACAAAGCGGGATTTCCTTAAAACGTGATTTTCTGAAAAATTTTGACGAAAGAAAATTCTCCTTTTGGTTCTCTTTAGATGCTACATGTTAAGACGTACACGCCACAACAATTCTTTCCGAGATACAACATGTAGTTTTGGAGATACAAGCTAAATTTGTACTATGCGTTATTTCTTCTCGTAAAGAGTTTCCAATGCGTACGTATATGTCTTTACTCTGCAAAACTGTATTTCCTTATGAAGTGGTATTCTTACATACCTTTCGAGAGAAAACTGTCCTGTGCCTTCTCTTTTGAGGCTACACACTTAGACATACACGCAACATGAAAGCTTTTCGACTTACAACGTGTTGTTTAGGAAAAACAAGGTAATTTCGCACGATGCGGGATTTCCTTAAAACGTGATTTTCTGAAAGATTTTGACGAAAGAAAATTCTCCTTTTGGTTCTCTTTAGATGCTACATGTTAAGACGTACACGCCACAACAATTCTTTTCGAGTTACAACGTGTAGTTTTGGAAATACAAGCTAATTTTGTACGATGCGTTATTTCTTCTCATAAAGAGTTTCCAATACGTACGTATATGTCTTTACTCTGCAAAACTGTATTTCCTTATGAAGTGGTATTCTTACATATTCTTTCGAGAGAAAACTCTCCTGTGCCTTCTCTTTTGAGGCTACACACTTAGACATACACGCAACATGAAAGCTTTTCGACTTACAACGTGTTGTTTAGGAAAAACAAGATAATTTCGCACGATGCGGGATTTCCTTAAAACGTGATTTTCTGAAAAATTTTGACAAAAGAAAATTCTCCTTTTGGTTCGTTTTAAATGCTACATGTTAAGACGTACACGCCACAACAATTCTTTTCGAGTTACAACGTGTAGTTTTAGAGATACAAGCTAATTTTGTACGATGCGTTATTTCTTCTTGTAAAGAGTTTCCAATGCGTAGGTATATGTCTTTACTCTGCAAAACTGTATTTCCTTATGAAGTGGTATTCTTACATATCCTTTCGAGAGAAAACTGTCCTGTGCCTTCTCTTTTGAGGCTACACACTTAGACATACAGGCAACATGAAAGCTTTTCGACTTACAACCTGTTGTTTAGGAAAAACAAGATAATTTCGCACGATGCGGGATTTCCTTAAAACGTGATTTACTGAAAAATTTTGACGAAAGAAAATTCTCCTTTTGGTTACTTTAGATGCTACATGTTAAGACGTACACGCCACAACAATTCTTTTCGAGATACAACATGTAGTTTTGGTGATACAAGCTAATTTTGTACTATGCGTTATTTCTTCTCGTAAAGAGTTTCCAATGCGTACCTATATGTCTTTACTCTGCAAAACTGTATTTCCTTATGAAGTGGTATTCTTACATATCCTTTCGAGAGAAAACTGTCCTGTGCCTTCTCTTTTGAGGCTACACACTTAGACATACACACAACATGAAAGCTTTTCGACTTAAAACGTGTTGTTTAGGAAAAACAAGATATTTTCGCACGATGCGGGATTTCCTTAAAACGTGATTTTCTGAAAAATTTTGACGAAAGAAAATTCTCCTTTTGGTTCTCTTTAGATGCTACATGTTAAGACGTACACGCCACAACAATTCTTTCCGAGATACAACATGAAGTTTTGGAGATACAAGCTAAATTTGTACTATGCGGTATTTCTTCTCGTAAAGAGTTTCCAATGCGTACGTATATGTCTTTACTCTGCAAAACTGTATTTCCTTATGAAGTGGTATTCTTACATATCCTTTCGAGAGAAAACTGTCCTGTGCCTTCTCTTTTGAGGCTACACACTTAGACATACACGCAACATGAAAGCTTTTCGACTTACAACGTGTTGTTTAGGAAAAACAAGGTAATTTCGCACGATGCGGGATTTCCTTAAAACGTGATTTTCTGAAAAATTTTGACGAAAGAAAATTCTCCTTTTGGTTCTCTTTAGATGCTACATGTTAAGACGTACACGCCACAACAATTCTTTTCGAGTTACAACGTGTAGTTTTGGAAATACAAACTAATTTTGTACGATGCGTTATTTCTTCTCGTAAAGAGTTTCCAATACGTACGTATATGTCTTTACTCTGCAAAACTGTATTTCCTTATGAAGTGGTATTCTTACATATTCTTTCGAGAGAAAACTCTCCTGTGCCTTCTCTTTTGAGGCTACACACTTAGACATACACGCAACATGAAAGCTTTTCGACTTACAACGTGTTGTTTAGGAAAAACAAGATAATTTCGCACGATGCGGGATTTCCTTAAAACGTGATTTTCTGAAAAATTTTGACGAAAGAAAATTCTCCTTTTGGTTCTCTTTAGATGCTACATGTTAAGACGTACACGCCACAACAATTCTTTTCGAGTTACAACGTGTAGTTTTGGAAATACAAGCTAATTTTTTACGATGCGTTATTTCTTCTCGTAAAGAGTTTCCAATACGTACGTATATGTCTTTACTCTGCAAAACTGTATTTCCTTATGAAGTGGTATTCTTACATATTCTTTCGAGAGAAAACTCTCCTGTGCCTTCTCTTTTGAGGCTACACACTTAGACATACACGCAACATGAAAGCTTTTCGACTTACAACGTGTTGTTTAGGAAAAACAAGATAATTTCGCACGATGCGGGATTTCCTTAAAACGTGATTTTCTGAAAAATTTTGACGAAAGAAAATTCTCCTTTTGGTTCTCTTTAGATGCTACATGTTAAGACGTACACGCCACAACAATTCTTTTCGAGTTACAACGTGTAGTTTTGGAGATACAAGCTAATTTTGTACTATGCGTTATTTCTTCTCGTAAAGAGTTTCCAATGCGTACGTATATGTCTTTACTCTGCAAAACTGTATTTCCTTATGAAGTGGTATTCTTACATATCCTTTCGAGAGAAAACTGTCCTGTGCCTTCTCTTTTGAGGCTACACACTTAGACATACACGCAACATGAAAGCTTTTCGACTTACAACGTGTTGTTTAGGAAAAACAAGATAATTTCGCACGATGCGGGATTTCCTTAAAACGTGATTTTCTGAAAAATTTTGACGAAAGAACATTCTCCTTTTGGTTACTTTAGATGCTACATGTTAAGACGTACACGCCACAACAATTCTTTTCGAGTTACAACGTGTAGTTTTGGAGATACAAGCTAATTTTGTACTATGCGTTATTTCTTCTCGTAAAGAGTTTCCAATGCGTAGGTATATGTCTTTACTCTGCAAAACTGTATTTCCTTATGAAGTGGTATTCTTACATATCCTTTCGAGAGAAAACTGTCCTGTGCCTTCTCTTTTGAGGCTACACACTTAGACATACACGCAACATGAAAGCTTTTCGACTTACAACGTGTAGTTTAGGAAAAACAAGATAATTTCGCACGATGCGGGATTTCCTTAAAACGTGATTTTCTGAAAAATTTTGACGAAAGAAAATTCTCCTTTTGGTTCTCTTTAGATGCTACATGTTAAGACGTACACGCCACAACAATTCTTTTCGAGTTACAACGTGTAGTTTTGGAAATACAAGCTAATTTTGTACGATGCGTTATTTCTTCTCGTAAAGAGTTTCCAATACGTACGTATATGTCTTTACTCTGCCAAACTGTATTTCCTTATGAAGTGGTATTCTTACATATTCTTTCGAGAGAAAACTCTCCTGTGCCTTCTCTTTTGAGGCTACACACTTAGACATACACGCAACATGAAAGCTTTTCGACTTACAACGTGTTGTTTAGGAAAAACAAGATAATTTCGCACGATGCGGGATTTCCTTAAAACGTGATTTTACTGAAAAATTTTGACGAAAGAAAATTCTCCTTTTGGTGCTCTTTAGATGCTACATGTTAAGACGTACACGCCACAACAATTCTTTTCGAGTTACAACGTGTAGTTTTGGAGATACAAGCTAATTTTTTATGATGCGTTGTTTCTTCTCGTAAAGTGTTTTCAATACGTACGTATTTGTCTTTACTCTCCAAAATTGTACTTCCTTATAACGGGGTATTCTACAATATTCTTTCGAGAGAAAACTGTCCTGTGCCTTCTCTTTTGAGGCTACACACTTAGACATACACGCAACATGAAAGCTTTTCGACTTACAACGTGTTGTTTAGGAAAAACAAGATAATTTCGCAAGATGCGGGATTTCCTTAAAACGTGATTTTCTGAAAAATTTTGACGAAAGAAAATTCTCCTTTTAGTTCTCTTTAGATGCTACATGTTAAGACGTACACGCCACAACAATTCTTTTCGAGATACAACATGTAGTTTTGGAGATACAAGCTAATTTTTTACTATGCGTTATTTCTTCTCGTAAAGAGTTTCCAATGCGTAGGTATATGTCTTTACTCTGCAAAACTGTATTTCCTTATGAAGTGGTATTCTTACATATCCTTTCGAGAGAAAACTGTCCTGTGCCTTCTCTTTTGAGGCTACACACTTAGACATACAGGCAACATGAAAGCTTTTCGACTTACAACGTGTTGTTTAGGAAAAACAAGATAATTTCGCACGATGCGGGATTTCCTTAAAACGTGATTTACTGAAAAATTTTGACGAAAGAAAATTCTCCTTTTGGTTACTTTAGATGCTACATGTTAAGACGTACACGCCACAACAATTCTTTTCGAGATACAACATGTAGTTTTTATTGATACTAGCTAATTTTTACTATGAGTTATTTCTTCTCGTAAAGAGTTTCCAATGCGTACGTATATGTCTTTACTCTGCAAAACTGTATTTCCTTATGAAGTGGTATTCTTACATACCTTTCGAGAGAAAACTGTCCTGTGCCTTCTCTTTTGAGGCTACACACTTAGACATACACGCAACATGAAAGCTTTTCGACTTACAACGTGTTGTTTAGGAAAAACAAGGTAATTTCGCACGATGCGGGATTTCCTTAAAACGTGATTTTCTGAAAGATTTTGACGAAAGAAAATTCTCCTTTTGGTTCTCTTTAGATGCTACATGTTAAGACGTACACGCCACAACAATTCTTTTCGAGTTACAATGTGTAGTTTTGGAAATACAAGCTAATTTTGTACGATGCGTTATTTCTTCTCGTAAAGAGTTTCCAATACGTACTTATATGTCTTTACTCTGCAAAACTGTATTTCCTTATGAAGTGGTATTCTTACATATTCTTTCGAGAGAAAACTCTCCTGTGCCTTCTCTTTTGAGGCTACACACTTAGACATACATGCAACATGAAAGCTTTTCGACTTACAACGTGTTGTTTAGGAAAAACAAGATAATTTCGCACGATGCGGGATTTCCTTAAAACGTGATTTTCTGAAAAATTTTGACGAAAGAAAATTCTCCTTTTGGTTCTCTTTAGATGCTACATGTTAAGACGTACACGCCACAACAATTCTTTTCGAGTTACAACGTGTAGTTTTAGAGATACAAGCTAATTTTGTACGATGCGTTATTTCTTCTCGTAAAGAGTTTCCAATGCATAGGTATATGTCTTTACTCTGCAAAACTGTATTTCCTTATGAAGTGGTATTCTTACATATCCTTTCGAGAGAAAACTGTCCTGTGCCTTCTCTTTTGTGGCTACACACTTAGACATACAGGCAACATGAAAGCTTTTCGACTTACAACATGTTGTTTAGGAAAAACAAGATAATTTCGCACGATGCGGGATTTCCTTAAAACGTGATTTACTGAAAAATTTTGACGAAAGAAAATTCTCCTTTTGGTTACTTTAGATGCTACATGTTAAGACGTACACGCCACAACAATTCTTTTCGAGATACAACATGTAGTTTTGGTGATACAAGCTAATTTTGTACTATGTGTTATTTCTTCTCGTAAAGAGTTTCCAATGCGTACCTATATGTCTTTACTCTGCAAAACTGTATTTCCTTATGAAGTGGTATTCTTACATATCCTTTCGAGAGAAAACTCTCCTGTGCCTTCTCTTTTGAGGCTACACACTTAGACATACACAGAACATGAAAGCTTTTCGACTTACAACGTGTTGTTTAGGAAAAACAAGATAATTTCGCACGATGCGGGATTTCCTTAAAACGTGATTTTCTGAAAAATTTTGACGAAAGAAAATTCTCCTTTTGGTTCTCTTTAGATGCTACATGTTAAGACGTACACGCCACAACAATTCTTTCCGAGATACAACATGTAGTTTTGGAGATACAAGCTAAATTTGTACTATGCGTTATTTCTTCTCGTAAAGAGTTTCCAATGCGTACTTATATGTCTTTACTCTGCAAAACTGTATTTCCTTATGAAGTGATATTCTTACATATCCTTTCGAGAGAAAACTGTCCTGTGCCTTCTCTTTTGAGGCTACACACTTAGACATACACGCAACATGAAAGCTTTTCGACTTACAACGTGTTGTTTAGGAAAAACAAGGTAATTTCGCACGATGCGGGATTTCCTTAAAACGTGATTTTCTGAAAAATTTTGACGAAAGAAAATTCTCCTTTTGGTTCTCTTTAGATGCTACATGTTAAGACGTACACGCCACAACAATTCTTTTCGAGTTACAACGTGTAGTTTTGGAAATACAAGCTAATTTTGTACGATGTGTTATTTCTTCTCGTAAAGAGTTTCCAATACGTACGTATATGTCTTTACTCTGCAAAACTGTATTTCCTTATGAAGTGGTATTCTTACATATTCTTTCGAGAGAAAACTCTCCTGTGCCTTCTCTTTTGAGGCTACACACTTAGACATACACGCAACATGAAAGCTTTTCGACTTACAACGTGTTGTTTAGGAAAAACAAGATAATTTCGCACGATGCGGGATTTCCTTAAAACGTGATTTTCTGAAAAATTTTGACGAAAGAAAATTCTCCTTTTGGTTCTCTTTAGATGCTACATGTTAAGACGTACACGCCACAACAATTCTTTTCGAGTTACAACGTGTAGTTTTAGAGATACAAGCTAATTTTGTACGATGCGTTGTTTCTTCTCGTAAAGTGTTTTCAATAAGTACGTATTTGTCTTTACTCTCCAAAATTGTACTTCCTTATAACGGGGTATTCTACAATATTCTTTCGAGAGAAAACTGTCCTGTGCCTTCTCTTTTGAGGCTACACACTTAGACATACACGCAACATGAAAGCTTTTCGACTTACAACGTGTTGTTTAGGAAAAACAAGATAATTTCGCACGATGCGGGATTTCCTTAAAACGTGATTTTCTGAAAAATTTTGACGAAAGAATATTCTCTTTTTTGGTTCTCTTTAGATGCTACATGTTAAGACGTACACGCCACAACAATTCTTTTCGAGATACAACATGTAGTTTTGGAGATACAAGCTAATTTTGTACTATGCGTTATTTCTTCTCCTAAAGAGTTTCCAATGCGTACGTATATGTCTTTACTCTGCAAAACTGTATTTCCTTATGAAGTGGTATTCTTACATATCCTTTCGAGAGAAAACTGTCCTGTGCCTTCTCTTTTGAGGCTACACACTTAGACATACACGCAACATGAAAGCTTTTCGACTTACAACGTGTTGTTTAGGAAAAACAAGATAATTTCGCACGATGCGGGATTTCCTTAAAACGTGATTTTCTGAAAAATTTTGACGAATGAAAATTCTCCTTTTGGTTCTCTTTAGATGCTACATGTTAAGACGTACACGCCACAACAATTCTTTTCGAGATACAACATGTAGTTTTGGAGATACAAGCTAATTTTGTACTATGCGTTATTTCTTCTCGTAAAGAGTTTCCAATGCGTATGTATATATCTTTACTCTGCAAAACTGTATTTCCTTATGAAGTGGTATTCTTACATATCCTTTCGAGAGAAAACTGTCCTGTGCCTTCTCTTTTGAGGCTACACACTTAGACATACACGCAACATGAAAGCTTTTCGACTTACAACGTGTTGTTTAGGAAAAACAAGGTAATTTCGCACGATGCGGGATTTCCTTAAAACGTGATTTTCTGAAAAATTTTGACGAAAGAAAATTCTCCTTTTGGTTCTCTTTAGATGCTACATGTTAAGACGTACACGCCACAACAATTATTTTCGAGTTACAATGTGTAGTTTTGGAAATACAAGCTAATTTTGTACGATGCGTTATTTCTTCTCGTAAAGAGTTTCCAATACGTACGTATATGTCTTTACTCTGCAAAACTGTATTTCCTTATGAAGTGGTATTGTTACATATTCTTTCGAGAGAAAACTCTCCTGTGCCTTCTCTTCTGAGGCTACACACTTAGACATACACGCAACATGAAAGCTTTTCGACTTACAACGTGTTGTTTAGGAAAAACAAGATAATTACGCACGATGCGGGATTTCCTTAAAACGTGATTTTCTGAAAAATTTTGACGAAAGAAAATTCTCCTTTTGGTTCTCTTTAGATGCTACATGTTAAGACGTACACGCCACAACAATTCTTTTCGAGATACAACGTGTAGTTTTGGAGATATAAGCGAATTTTGTACGATGCGTTATTTCTTCTCCTAAAGAGTTTCCAATGCGTACGTATATGTCTTTACTCTGCAAAACTGTATTTCCTTATGAAGTGGTATTCTTACATATCCTTTCGAGAGAAAACTGTCCTGTGCCTTCTCTTTTGAGGCTACACACTTAGACATACACGCAACATGAAAGCTTTTCGACTTACAACGTGTTGTTTAGGAAAAACAAGATAATTTCGCACGATGCGGGATTTCCTTAAAACGTGATTTTCTGAAAAATTTTGACGAAAGAACATTCTCCTTTTGGTTACTTTAGATGCTACATGTTAAGACGTACACGCCACAACAATTCTTTTCGAGTTACAACGTGTAGTTTTGGAAATACAAGCTAATTTTGTACGATGCGTTATTTCTTCTCTTAAAGAGTTTCCAATACGTACATATATGTCTTTACTCTGCAAAACTGTATTTCCTTATGAAGTGGTATTCTTACATATTCTTTCGAGAGAAAACTCTCCTGTGCCTTCTCTTTTGAGGCTACACACTTAGACATACACGCAACATGAAAGCTTTTCGACTTACAACGTGTTGTTTAGGAAAAACAAGATAATTTCGCACGATGCGGGATTTCCTTAAAACGTGATTTTCTGAAAAATTTTGACGAAAGAAAATTCTCCTTTTGGTTCTCTTTAGATGCTACATGTTAAGACGTACACGCCACAACAATTCTTTTCGAGTTACAACGTGTAGTTTTAGAGATACAAGCTAATTTTGTACGATGCGTTGTTTCTTCTCGTAAAGTGTTTTCAATACGTACGTATTTGTCTTTACTCTCCAAAATTGTACTTCCTTATAACGGGGTATTCTACAATATTCTTTCGAGAGAAAACTGTCCTGTGGCTTCTCTTTTGAGGCTACACACTTAGACATACACGCAACATGAAAGCTTTTCGACTTACAACGTGTTGTTTAGGAAAAACAAGATAATTTCGCACGATGCGGGATTTCCTTAAAACGTGATTTTCTGAAAAATTTTGACGAAAGAATATTCTCCTTTTGGTTCTCTTTAGATGCTACATGTTAAGACGTACACGCCACAACAATTCTTTTCGAGATACAACATGTAGTTTTGGAGATACAAGCTAATTTTGTACTATGCGTTATTTCTTCTCGTAAAGAGTTTCCAATGCGTACATATATGTCTTTACTCTGCAAAACTGTATTTCCTTATGAAGTGGTATTCTTACATATCCTTTCGAGAGAAAACTCTCCTGTGCCTTCTCTTTTGAGGCTACACACTTAGACATACACGCAACATGAAAGCTTTTCGACTTACAACGTGTTGTTTAGGAAAAACAAGATAATTTCGCACGATGCGGGATTTCCTTAAAACGTGATTTTCTGAAAAATTTTGACGAAAGAAAATTCTCCTTTTGGTTCTCTTTAGATGCTACATGTTAAGACGTACACGCCACAACAATTCTTTTCGAGATACAACATGTAGTTTTGGAGATACAAGCTAATTTTGTACTATGCGTTATTTCTTCTCGTAAAGAGTTTCCAATGCGTATGTATATGTCTTTAATCTGCAAAACTGTATTTCCTTATGAAGTGGTATTCTTACATATCCTATCGAGAGAAAACTGTCCTGTGCCTTCTCTTTTGAGGCTACACACTTAGACATACACGCAACATGAAAGCTTTTCGACTTACAACGTGTAGTTTAGGAAAAACAAGATAATTTCGCACGATGCGGGATTTCCTTAAAACGTGATTTTCTGAAAAATTTTGACGAAAGAAAATTCTCCTTTTGGTTCTCTTTAGATGCTACATGTTAAGACGTACACGCCACAACAATTCTTTTCGAGTTACAACGTGTAGTTTTGGAAATACAAGCTAATTTTGTACGATGCGTTATTTCTTCTCGTAAAGAGTTTCCAATAAGTACGTATATGTCTTTACTCTGCCAAACTGTATTTCCTTATGAAGTGGTATTCTTACATATTCTTTCGAGAGAAAACTCTCCTGTGCCTCCTATTTGAGGCTACACAATTAGACATACACGCAACATGAAAGCTTTTCGACTTACAACGTGTTGTTTAGGAAAAACAAGATAATTTCGCACGATGCGGGATTTCCTTAAAACGTGATTTTACTGAAAAATTTTGACGAAAGAAAATTCTCCTTTTGGTGCTCTTTAGATGCTACATGTTAAGACGTACACGCCACAACAATTCTTTTCGAGTTACAACGTGTAGTTTTGGAGATACAAGCTAATTTTTTATGATGCGTTGTTTCTTCTCGTAAAGTGTTTTCAATACGTACGTATTTGTCTTTACTCTCCAAAATTGTACTTCCTTATAACGGGGTATTCTACAATATTCTTTCGAGAGAAAACTGTCCTGTGCCTTCTCTTTTGAGGCTACACACTTAGACATACATGCAACATGAAAGCTTTTCGACTTACAACGTGTTGTTTAGGAAAAACAAGATAATTTCGCAAGATGCGGGATTTCCTTATAACGTGATTTTCTGAAAAATTTTGACGAAAGAAAATTCTCCTTTTAGTTCTCTTTAGATGCTACATGTTAAGACGTACACGCCACAACAATTCTTTTCGAGATACAACATGTAGTTTTGGAGATACAAGCTAATTTTGTACTATGCGTTATTTCTTCTCCTAAAGAGTTTCCAATGCGTAGGTATATGTCTTTACTCTGCAAAACTGTATTTCCTTATGAAGTGGTATTCTTACATATCCTTTCGAGAGAAAACTGTCCTGTGCCTTCTCTTTTGAGGCTACACACTTAGACATACAGGCAACATGAAAGCTTTTCGACTTACAACGTGTTGTTTAGGAAAAACAAGATAATTTCGCACGATGCGGGATTTCCTTAAAACGTGATTTACTGAAAAATTTTGACGAAAGAAAATTTTCCTTTTGGTTACTTTAGATGCTACATGTTAAGACGTACACGCCACAACAATTCTTTTCGAGATACAACATGTAGTTTTTATTGATAATAGCTAATTTTGTACTATGTGTTATTTCTTCTCGTAAAGAGTTTCCAATGCGTACGTATATGTCTTTACTCTGCAAAACTGTATTTCCTTATGAAGTGGTATTCTTACATATCCTTTCGAGAGAAAACTCTCCTGTGCCTTCTCTTTTGAGGCTACACACTTAGACATACACGCAACATGAAAGCTTTTCGACTTACAACGTGTTGTTTAGGAAAAACAAGATAATTTCGCACAAAGCGGGATTTCCTTAAAACGTGATTTTCTGAAAAATTTTGACGAAAGAAAATTCTCCTTTTGGTTCTCTTTAGATGCTACATGTTAAGACGTACACGCCACAACAATTCTTTCCGAGATACAACATGTAGTTTTGGAGATACAAGCTAAATTTGTACTATGCGTTATTTCTTCTCGTAAAGAGTTTCCAATGCGTACGTATATGTCTTTACTCTGCAAAACTGTATTTCCTTATGAAGTGGTATTCTTACATACCTTTCGAGAGAAAACTGTCCTGTGCCTTCTCTTTTGAGGCTACACACTTAGACATACACGCAACATGAAAGCTTTTCGACTTACAACGTGTTGTTTAGGAAAAACAAGGTAATTTCGCACGATGCGGGATTTCCTTAAAACGTGATTTTCTGAAAGATTTTGACGAAAGAAAATTCTCCTTTTGGTTCTCTTTAGATGCTACATGTTAAGACGTACACGCCACAACAATTCTTTTCGAGTTACAACGTGTAGTTTTGGAAATACAAGCTAATTTTGTACGATGCGTTATTTCTTCTCATAAAGAGTTTCCAATACGTACGTATATGTCTTTACTCTGCAAAACTGTATTTCCTTATGAAGTGGTATTCTTACATATTCTTTCGAGAGAAAACTCTCCTGTGCCTTCTCTTTTGAGGCTACACACTTAGACATACACGCAACATGAAAGCTTTTCGACTTACAACGTGTTGTTTAGGAAAAACAAGATAATTTCGCACGATGCGGGATTTCCTTAAAACGTGATTTTCTGAAAAATTTTGACAAAAGAAAATTCTCCTTTTGGTTCGTTTTAAATGCTACATGTTAAGACGTACACGCCACAACAATTCTTTTCGAGTTACAACGTGTAGTTTTAGAGATACAAGCTAATTTTGTACGATGCGTTATTTCTTCTTGTAAAGAGTTTCCAATGCGTAGGTATATGTCTTTACTCTGCAAAACTGTATTTCCTTATGAAGTGGTATTCTTACATATCCTTTCGAGAGAAAACTGTCCTGTGCCTTCTCTTTTGAGGCTACACACTTAGACATACAGGCAACATGAAAGCTTTTCGACTTACAACCTGTTGTTTAGGAAAAACAAGATAATTTCGCACGATGCGGGATTTCCTTAAAACGTGATTTACTGAAAAATTTTGACGAAAGAAAATTCTCCTTTTGGTTACTTTAGATGCTACATGTTAAGACGTACACGCCACAACAATTCTTTTCGAGATACAACATGTAGTTTTGGTGATACAAGCTAATTTTGTACTATGCGTTATTTCTTCTCGTAAAGAGTTTCCAATGCGTACCTATATGTCTTTACTCTGCAAAACTGTATTTCCTTATGAAGTGGTATTCTTACATATCCTTTCGAGAGAAAACTGTCCTGTGCCTTCTCTTTTGAGGCTACACACTTAGACATACACACAACATGAAAGCTTTTCGACTTAAAACGTGTTGTTTAGGAAAAACAAGATATTTTCGCACGATGCGGGATTTCCTTAAAACGTGATTTTCTGAAAAATTTTGACGAAAGAAAATTCTCCTTTTGGTTCTCTTTAGATGCTACATGTTAAGACGTACACGCCACAACAATTCTTTCCGAGATACAACATGAAGTTTTGGAGATACAAGCTAAATTTGTACTATGCGGTATTTCTTCTCATAAAGAGTTTCCAATGCGTACGTATATGTCTTTACTCTGCAAAACTGTATTTCCTTATGAAGTGGTATTCTTACATATCCTTTCGAGAGAAAACTGTCCTGTGCCTTCTCTTTTGAGGCTACACACTTAGACATACACGCAACATGAAAGCTTTTCGACTTACAACGTGTTGTTTAGGAAAAACAAGGTAATTTCGCACGATGCGGGATTTCCTTAAAACGTGATTTTCTGAAAAATTTTGACGAAAGAAAATTCTCCTTTTGGTTCTCTTTAGATGCTACATGTTAAGACGTACACGCCACAACAATTCTTTTCGAGTTACAACGTGTAGTTTTGGAAATACAAACTAATTTTGTACGATGCGTTATTTCTTCTCGTAAAGAGTTTCCAATACGTACGTATATGTCTTTACTCTGCAAAACTGTATTTCCTTATGAAGTGGTATTCTTACATATTCTTTCGAGAGAAAACTCTCCTGTGCCTTCTCTTTTGAGGCTACACACTTAGACATACACGCAACATGAAAGCTTTTCGACTTACAACGTGTTGTTTAGGAAAAACAAGATAATTTCGCACGATGCGGGATTTCCTTAAAACGTGATTTTCTGAAAAATTTTGACGAAAGAAAATTCTCCTTTTGGTTCTCTTTAGATGCTACATGTTAAGACGTACACGCCACAACAATTCTTTTCGAGTTACAACGTGTAGTTTTGGAAATACCAGCTAATTTTGTACGATGCGTTATTTCTTCTCGTAAAGAGTTTCCAATACGTACGTATATGTCTTTACTCTGCAAAACTGTATTTCCTTATGAAGTGGTATTCTTACATATTCTTTCGAGAGAAAACTCTCCTGTGCCTTCTCTTTTGAGGCTACACACTTAGACATACACGCAACATGAAAGCTTTTCGACTTACAACGTGTTGTTTAGGAAAAACAAGATAATTACGCACGATGCGGGATTTCCTTAAAACGTGATTTTCTGAAAAATTTTGACGAAAGAAAATTCTCCTTTTGGTTCTCTTTAGATGCTACATGTTAAGACGTACACGCCACAACAATTCTTTTCGAGTTACAACGTGTAGTTTTAGAGATACAAGCTAATTTTGTACGATGCGTTGTTTCTTCTTGTAAAGTGTTTTCAATATGTACGTATTTGTCTTTACTCTCCAAAATTGTACTTCCTTATAACGGGGTATTCTACAATATTCTTTCGAGAGAAAACTGTCCTGTGGCTTCTCTTTTGAGGCTACACACTTAGACATACACGCAACATGAAAGCTTTTCGACTTACAACGTGTTGTTTAGGAAAAACAAGATAATTTCGCACGATGCGGGATTTCCTTAAAACGTGATTTTCTGAAAAATTTTGATGAAAGAATATTCTCCTTTTGGTTCTCTTTAGATGCTACATGTTAAGACGTACACGCCACAACAATTCTTTTCGAGATACAACATGTAGTTTTGGAGATACAAGCTAATTTTGTACTATGCGTTATTTCTTCTCGTAAAGAGTTTCCAATGCGTACATATATGTCTTTACTCTGCAAAACTGTATTTCCTTATGAAGTGGTATTCTTACATATCCTTTCGAGAGAAAACTCTCCTGTGCCTTCTCTTTTGAGGCTACACACTTAGACATACACGCAACATGAAAGCTTTTCGACTTACAACGTGTTGTTTAGGAAAAACAAGATAATTTCGCACGATGCGGGATTTCCTTAAAACGTGATTTTCTGAAAAATTTTGACGAAAGAAAATTCTCCTTTTGGTTCTCTTTAGATGCTACATGTTAAGACGTACACGCCACAACAGTTCTTTTCGAGATACAACATGTAGTTTTGGAGATACAAGCTAATTTTGTACTATGCGTTATTTCTTCTCGTAAAGAGTTTCCAATGCGTATGTATATGTCTTTAATCTGCAAAACTGTATTTCCTTATGAAGTGGTATTCTTACATATCCTTTCGAGAGAAAACTGTCCTGTGCCTTCTCTTTTGAGGCTACACACTTAGACATACACGCAACATGAAAGCTTTTCGACTTACAACGTGTTGTTTAGGAAAAACAAGATAATTTCGCACGATGCGGGATTTCCTTAAAACGTGATTTTCTGAAAAATTTTGATGAAAGAAAATTCTCCTTTTGGTTCTCTTTAGATGCTACATGTTAAGACGTACACGCCACAACAATTCTTTTCGAGATACAACATGTAGTTTTGGAGATACAAGCTAATTTTGTACTATGCGTTATTTCTTCTCGTAAAGAGTTTCCAATGCGTATGTATATGTCTTTAATCGGCAAAACTGTATTTCCTTATGAAGTGGTATTCTTACATATCCTTTCGAGAGAAAACTGTCCTGTGCCTTCTCTTTTGAGGCTACACACTTAGACATACACGCAACATGAAAGCTTTTCGACTTACAACATGTTGTTTAGGAAAAACAAGATAATTTCGCACGATGCGGGATTTCCTTAAAACGTGATTTTCTGAAAAATTTTGACGAAAGAAAATTCTCCTTTTGGTTCTCTTTAGATGCTACATGTTAAGACGTAAACGCCACAACAATTCTTTTCGAGTTACAACGTGTAGTTTTGGAAATACAAGCTAATTTTGTACGATGCGCTATTTCTTCTCGTAAAGAGTTTCCAATACGTACGTATATGTCTTTACTCTGCCAAACTGTATTTCCTTATGAAGTGGTATTCTTACATATTCTTTCGAGAGAAAACTCTCCTGTGCCTTCTCTTTTGAGGCTACACACTTAGACATACACGCAACATGAAAGCTTTTCGACTTACAACGTGTTGTTTAGGAAAAACAAGATAATTTCGCACGATGCGGGATTTCCTTAAAACGTGATTTTATGAAAAATTTTGACGAAAGAAAATTCTCCTTTTGGTGCTCTTTAGATGCTACATGTTAAGACGTACACGCCACAACAATTCTTTTCGAGTTACAACGTGTAGTTTTGGAGATACAAGCTAATTTTTTACGATGCGTTGTTTCTTCTCGTAAAGTGTTTTCAATACGTACGTATTTGTCTTTACTCTCCAAAATTGTACTTCCTTATAACGGGGTATTCTACAATATTCTTTCGAGAGAAAACTGTCCTGTGCCTTCTCTTTTGAGGCTACACACTTAGACATACACGCAACATGAAAGCTTTTCGACTTACAACGTGTTGTTTAGGAAAAACAAGATAATTTCGCAAGATGCGGGATTTCCTTAAAACGTGATTTTCTGAAAAATTTTGACGAAAGAAATTTCTCCTTTTGGTTCTCTTTAGATGCTACATGTTAAGACGTACACGCCACAACAATTCTTTTCGAGATACAACATGTAGTTTTGGAGATACAAGCTAATTTTGTACTATGCGTTATTTCTTCTCGTAAAGAGTTTCCAATGCGTACGTATATGTCTTTACTCTGCAAAACTGTATTTCCTTATGAAGTGGTATTCTTACATATCCTTTCGAGAGAAAACTGTCCTGTGCCTTCTCTTTTGAGGCTACACACTTAGACATACAGGCAACATGAAAGCTTTTCGACTTACAACGTGTTGTTTAGGAAAAACAAGATAATTTCGCACGATGCGGGATTTCCTTAAAACGTGATTTACTGAAAAATTTTGACGAAAGAAAATTCTCATTTTGGTTACTTTAGATGCTACATGTTAAGACGTACACGCCACAACAATTCTTTTCGAGATACAACATGTAGTTTTGGAGATACAAGCTAATTTTGTACTATGCGTTATTTCTTCTCGTAAAGAGTTTCCAATGCATACCTATATGTCTTTACTCTGCAAAACTGTATTTCCTTATGAAGTGGTATTCTTACATATCCTTTCGAGAGAAAACTGTCCTGTGCCTTCTCTTTTGAGGCTACACACTTAGACATACACGCAACATGAAAGCTTTTCGACTTACAACGTGTTGTTTAGGAAAAACAAGATAATTTCGCACGATGCGGGATTTCCTTAAAACGTGATTTTCTGAAAAATTTTGACGAAAGAAAATTCTCCTTTTGGTTCTCTTTAGATGCTACATGTTAAGACGTACACGCCACAACAATTCTTTTCGAGATACAACATGTAGTTTTTGAGATACAAGCTAATTTTGTACTATGCGTTATTTCTTCTCGTAAAGAGTTTCCAATGTGTACGTATATGTCTTTACTCTGCAAAACTGTATTTCCTTATGAAGTGGTATTCTTACATATCCTTTCGAGAGAAAACTGTCCTGTGCCTTCTCTTTTGAGGCTACACACTTAGACATACACGCAACATGAAAGCTTTTCGACTTACAACGTGTTGTTTAGGAAAAACAAGGTAATTTCGCACGATGCGGGATTTCCTTAAAACGTGATTTTCTGAAAAATTTTGACGAAAGAAAATTCTCCTTTTGGTTCTCTTTAGATGCTACATGTTAAGACGTACACGCCACAACAATTCTTTCCGAGATACAACATGAAGTTTTGGAGATACAAGCTAAATTTGTACTATGCGTTATTTCTTCTCGTAAAGAGTTTCCAATGCGTACGTATATGTCTTTACTCTGCAAAACTGTATTTCCTTATGAAGTGGTATTCTTACATATCCTTTCGAGAGAAAACTGTCCTGTGCCTTCTCTTTTGAGGCTACACACTTAGACATACACGCAACATGAAAGCTTTTCGACTTACAACGTGTTGTTTAGGAAAAACAAGGTAATTTCGCACGATGCGGGATTTCCTTAAAACGTGATTTTCTGAAAAATTTTGGCGAAAGAAAATTCTCCTTTTGGTTCTCTTTAGATGCTACATGTTAAGACGTACACGCCACAACAATTCTTTTCGAGTTACAACGTGTAGTTTTGGAAATACAAGCTAATTTTGTACGATGCGTTATTTCTTCTCGTAAAGAGTTTCCAATACGTACGTATATGTCTTTACTCTGCAAAACTGTATTTCCTTATGAAGTGGTATTCTTACATATTCTTTCGAGAGAAAACTCTCCTGTGCCTTCTCTTTTGAGGCTACACACTTAGACATACACGCAACATGAAAGCTTTTCGACTTACAACGTGTTGTTTAGGAAAAACAAGATAATTTCGCACGATGCGGGATTTCCTTAAAACGTGATTTTCTGAAAAATTTTGACGAAAGAAAATTCTCCTTTTGGTTCTCCTTAGATGCTACATGTTAAGACGTACACGCCACAACAATTCTTTTCGAGTTACAACGTGTAGTTTTAGAGATACAAGCTAATTTTGTACGATGCGTTGTTTCTTCTCGTAAAGTGTTTTCAATAAGTACGTATTTGTCTTTACTCTCCAAAATTGTACTTCCTTATAACGGGGTATTCTACAATATTCTTTCGAGAGAAAACTGTCCTGTGCCTTCTCTTTTGAGGCTACACACTTAGACATACACGCAACATGAAAGCTTTTCGACTTACAACGTGTTGTTTAGGAAAAACAAGATAATTTCGCACGATGCGGGATTTCCTTAAAACGTGATTTTCTGAAAAATTTTGACGAAAGAATATTCTCCTTTTGGTTCTCTTTAGATGCTACATGTTAAGACGTACACGCCACAACAATTCTTTTCGAGATACAACATGTAGTTTTGGAGATACAAGCTAATTTTGTACTATGCGTTATTTCTTCTCGTAAAGAGTTTCCAATGCGTACATATATGTCTTTACTCTGCAAAACTGTATTTCCTTATGAAGTGGTATTCTTACATATCCTTTCGAGAGAAAACTGTCCTGTGCCTTCTCTTTTGAGGCTACACACTTAGACATACACGCAACATGAAAGCTTTTCGACTTACAACGTGTTGTTTAGGAAAAACAAGATAATTTCGCACGATGCGGGATTTCCTTAAAACGTGATTTTCTGAAAAATTTTGACGAATGAAAATTCTCCTTTTGGTTCTCTTTAGATGCTACATGTTAAGACGTACACGCCACAACAATTCTTTTCGAGATACAACATGTAGTTTTGGAGATACAAGCTAATTTTGTACTATGCGTTATTTCTTCTCGTAAAGAGTTTCCAATGCGTATGTATATATCTTTACTCTGCAAAACTGTATTTCCTTATGAAGTGGTATTCTTACATATCCTTTCGAGAGAAAACTGTCCTGTGCCTTCTCTTTTGAGGCTACACACTTAGACATACACGCAACATGAAAGCTTTTCGACTTACAACGTGTTGTTTAGGAAAAACAAGGTAATTTCGCACGATGCGGGATTTCCTTAAAACGTGATTTTCTGAAAAATTTTGACGAAAGAAAATTCTCCTTTTGGTTCTCTTTAGATGCTACATGTTAAGACGTACACGCCACAACAATTCTTTTCGAGATACAACGTGTAGTTTTGGAGATACAAGCTAATTTTGTACTATGCGTTATTTCTTCTCGTAAAGAGTTTCCAATGCATACGTATATGTCTTTACTCTGCAAAACTGTATTTCCTTATGAAGTGGTATTCTTACATATCCTTTGAGAGAAAACTGTCCTGTGCCTTCTCTTTTGAGGCTACACACTTAGACATACATGCAACATGAAAGCTTTTTGACTTACAACGTGTTGTTTAGGAAAAACAAGATAATTTCGCACGATGCGGCATTTCCTTAAAACGTGATTTTCTGAAAAATTTTGACGAAAGAAAATTCTCCTTTTGGTTCTCTTTAGATGCTACATGTTAAGACGTACACGCCACAACAATTCTTTTCGAGATACAACATGTAGTTTTGGAGATACAAGCTAATTTTGTACTATGCGTTATTTCTTCTCGTAAAGAGTTTCCAATGTGTACGTATATGTCTTTACTCTGCAAAACTGTATTTCCTTATGAAGTGGTATTCTTACATATCCTTTCGAGAGAAAACTGTCCTGTGCCTTCTCTTTTGAGGCTACACACTTAGACATACACGCAACATGAAAGCTTTTCGACTTACAACGTGTTGTTTAGGAAAAACAAGATAATTTCGCACGATGCGGGATTTCCTTAAAACGTGATTTTCTGAAAAATTTTGACGAAAGAAAATTCTCCTTTTGGTTCTCCTTAGATGCTACATGTTAAGACATACACGCCACAACAATTCTTTTCGAGATACAACGTGTAGTTTTGGAGATAAAAGCAAATTTTGTACTATGCGTTATTTCTTCTCCTAAAGAGTTTCCAATGCGTACGTATATGTCTTTACTCTGCAAAACTGTATTTCCTTATGAAGTGGTATTGTTACATATCCTTTCGAGAGAAAACTGTCCTGTGCCTTCTCTTTTGAGGCTACACACTTAGACATACACGCAACATGAAAGCTTTTCGACTTACAACGTGTTGTTTAGGAAAAACAAGATAATTTCGCACGATGCGGGATTTCCTTAAAACGTGATTTTCTGAAAAATTTTGACGAAAGAAAATTCTCCTTTTGGTTCTCTTTAGATGCTACATGTTAAGACGTACACGCCACAGCAATTCTTTTCGAGTTACAACGTTTAGTTTTGGAGATACAAGCTAATTTTGTACGATGCCTTATTTCTTCTCGTAAAGAGTTTCCAATACGTACGTATATGTCTTTACTCTGCAAAACTGTATTTCCTTATGAAGTGGTATTCTTACATATCCTTTCGAGAGAAAACTCTCCTGTGCCTTCTCTTTTGAGGCTACACACTTAGACATACACGCAACATGAAAGCTTTTCGACTTACAACGTGTTGTTTAGGAAAAACTAGATAATTTCGCACGATGCGGGATTTCCTTAAAACGTGATTTTCTGAAAAATTTTGAAGAAAGAAAATTCTCCTTTTGGTTCTCTTTAGATGCTACATGTTAAGACGTACACGCCACAACAATTCTTTTCGAGATACAACGTGTAGTTTTGGAGATACAAGCTAATTTTGTACTATGCGTTATTTCTTCTCGTAAAGAGTTTCCAATGCGTACGTATATGTCTTTACTCTGCAAAACTGTATTTCCTTATGAAGTGGTATTCTTACATATCCTTTCGAGAGAAACCTGTCCTGTGCCTTCTCTTTTGAGGCTACACACTTAGACATACACGCAACATGAAAGCTTTTCGACTTACAACGTGTTGTTTAGGAAAAACAAGGTAATTTCGCACGATGCGGGATTTCCTTAAAACGTGATTTTCTGAAAAATTTTGACGAAAGAAAATTCTCCTTTTGGTTCTCTTTAGATGCTACATGTTAAGACGTACACGCCACAACAATTCTTTTCGAGTTACAACGTGTAGTTTTGGAAATAAAAGCTAATTTTGTACAATGCGTTATTTCTTCTCGTAAAGAGTTTCCAATACGCACGTATATGTCTTTACTCTGCAAAACTGTATTTCCTTATGAAGTGGTATTCTTACATATCCTTTCGAGAGAAAACTGTCCTGTGCCTTCTCTTTTGAGGCTACACACTTAGACATACACGCAACATGAAAGCTTTTCGACTTACAACGTGTTGTTTAGGAAAAACAAGATAATTTCGCACGATGCGGGATTTCCTTAAAACGTGATTTTCTGAAAAATTTTGACGAAAGAAAATTCTCCTTTTGGTTCTCTTTAGATGCTACATTTTAAGACGTACACGCCACAACAATTCTTTTCGAGTTACAACGTGTAGTTTTAGAGATACAAGCTAATTTTGTACGATGCGTTGTTTCTTCTCGTAAAGTGTTTTCAATATGTACGTATTTGTCTTTACTCTCCAAAATTGTACTTCCTTATAACGGGGTATTCTACAATATTCTTTCGAGAGAAAACTGTCCTGTGGCTTCTCTTTTGAGGCTACACACTTAGACATACACGCAACATGAAAGCTTTTCGACTTACAACGTGTTGTTTAGGAAAAACAAGATAATTTCGCACGATGCGGGATTTCCTTAAAACGTGATTTTCTGAAAAATTTTGACGAAAGAATATTCTCCTTTTGGTTCTCTTTAGATGCTACATGTTAAGACGTACACGCCACAACAATTCTTTTCGAGATACAACATGTAGTTTTGGAGATACAAGCTAATTTTGTACTATGCGTTATTTCTTCTCGTAAAGAGTTTCCAATGCTTACATATATGTCTTTACTCTGCAAAACTGTATTTCCTTATGAAGTGGTATTCTTACATATCCTTTCGAGAGAAAACTCTCCTGTGCCTTCTCTTTTGAGGCTACACACTTAGACATACACGCAACATGAAAGCTTTTCGACTTACAACGTGTTGTTTAGGAAAAACAAGATAATTTCGCACGATGCGGGATTTCCTTAAAACGTGATTTTATGAAAAATTTTGACGAAAGAAAATTCTCCTTTTGGTTCTCTTTAGATGCTACATGTTAAGACGTACACGCCACAACAATTCTTTTCGAGATACAACGTGTAGTTTTGGAGATACAAGCTAATTTTGTACTATGCATTATTTCTTCTGGTAAAGAGTTTCCAATGCGTACGTATATGTCTTTACTCTGCAAAACTGTATTTCCTTATGAAGTGGTATTCTTACATATCCTTTCGAGAGAAAACTGTCCTGTGCCTTCTCTTTTGAGGCTACACACTTAGACATACACGCAACATGAAAGCTTTTCGACTTACAACGTGTTGTTTAGGAAAAACAAGATAATTTCGCACGATGCGGGATTTCCTTAAAACGTGATTTTCTGAAAAATTTTGACGAAAGAAAATTCTCCTTTTGGTTCTCTTTAGATGCTACATGTTAAGACGTACACGCCACAGCAATTCTTTTCGAGTTACAACGTTTAGTTTTGGAGATACAAGCTAATTTTGTACGATGCCTTATTTCTTCTCGTAAAGAGTTTCCAATACGTACGTATATGTCTTTACTCTGCAAAACTGTATTTCCTTATGAAGTGGTATTCTTATATATCCTTTTGAGAGAAAACTCTCCTGTGCCTTCTCTTTTGAGGCTACACACTTAGACATACACGCAACATGAAAGCTTTTCGACTTACAAGTGTTGTTTAGGAAAAACTAGATAATTTCGCACGATGCGGGATTTCCTTAAAACGTGATTTTCTGAAAAATTTTGAAGAAAGAAAATTCTCCTTTTGGTTCTCTTTAGATGCTACATGTTAAGACGTACACGCCACAACAATTCTTTTCGAGATACAACGTGTAGTTTTGGAGATACAAGCTAATTTTGTACTATGCGTTATTTCTTCTCGTAAAGAGTTTCCAATGCGTAGGTATATGTCTTTACTCTGCAAAACTGTATTTCCTTATGAAGTGGTATTCTTACATATCCTTTCGAGAGAAACCTGTCCTGTGCCTTCTCTTTTGAGGCTACACACTTAGACATACACGCAACATGAAAGCTTTTCGACTTACAACGTGTTGTTTAGGAAAAACAAGATAATTTCGCACGATGCGGGATTTCCTTAAAACGTGATTTTCTGAAAAATTTTGACGAAAGAATATTCTCCTTTTGGTTCTCTTTAGATGCTACATGTTAAGACGTACACGCCACAACAATTCTTTTCGAGATACAACATGTAGTTTTGGAGATACAAGCTAATTTTGTACTATGCGTTATTTCTTCTCGTAAAGAGTTTCCAATGCTTACATATATGTCTTTACTCTGCAAAACTGTATTTCCTTATGAAGTGGTATTCTTACATATCCTTTCGAGAGAAAACTCTCCTGTGCCTTCTCTTTTGAGGCTACACACTTAGACATACACGCAACATGAAAGCTTTTCGACTTACAACGTGTTGTTTAGGAAAAACAAGATAATTTCGCACGATGCGGGATTTCCTTAAAACGTGATTTTATGAAAAATTTTGACGAAAGAAAATTCTCCTTTTGGTTCTCTTTAGATGCTACATGTTAAGACGTACACGCCACAACAATTCTTTTCGAGATACAACGTGTAGTTTTGGAGATACAAGCTAATTTTGTACTATGCATTATTTCTTCTGGTAAAGAGTTTCCAATGCGTACGTATATGTCTTTACTCTGCAAAACTGTATTTCCTTATGAAGTGGTATTCTTACATATCCTTTCGAGAGAAAACTGTCCTGTGCCTTCTCTTTTGAGGCTACACACTTAGACATACACGCAACATGAAAGCTTTTCGACTTACAACGTGTTGTTTAGGAAAAACAAGATAATTTCGCACGATGCGGGATTTCCTTAAAACGTGATTTTCTGAAAAATTTTGACGAAAGAAAATTCTCCTTTTGGTTCTCTTTAGATGCTACATGTTAAGACGTACACGCCACAGCAATTCTTTTCGAGTTACAACGTTTAGTTTTGGAGATACAAGCTAATTTTGTACGATGCCTTATTTCTTCTCGTAAAGAGTTTCCAATACGTACGTATATGTCTTTACTCTGCAAAACTGTATTTCCTTATGAAGTGGTATTCTTATATATCCTTTTGAGAGAAAACTCTCCTGTGCCTTCTCTTTTGAGGCTACACACTTAGACATACACGCAACATGAAAGCTTTTCGACTTACAAGTGTTGTTTAGGAAAAACTAGATAATTTCGCACGATGCGGGATTTCCTTAAAACGTGATTTTCTGAAAAATTTTGAAGAAAGAAAATTCTCCTTTTGGTTCTCTTTAGATGCTACATGTTAAGACGTACACGCCACAACAATTCTTTTCGAGATACAACGTGTAGTTTTGGAGATACAAGCTAATTTTGTACTATGCGTTATTTCTTCTCGTAAAGAGTTTCCAATGCGTAGGTATATGTCTTTACTCTGCAAAACTGTATTTCCTTATGAAGTGGTATTCTTACATATCCTTTCGAGAGAAACCTGTCCTGTGCCTTCTCTTTTGAGGCTACACACTTAGACATACACGCAACATGAAAGCTTTTCGACTTACAACGTGTTGTTTAGGAAAAACAAGATAATTTCGCACGATGCGGGATTTCCTTAAAACGTGATTTTCTGAAAAATTTTGACGAAAGAAAATTCTCCTTTTGGTTCTCCTTAGATGCTACATGTTAAGACGTACACGCCACAACAATTCTTTTCGAGATACAACGTGTAGTTTTGGAGATACAAGCAAATTTTGTACTATGCGTTATTTCTTCTCGTAAAGAGTTTCCAATGCGTACTTATATGTCTTTACTCTGCAAAACTGTATTTCCTTATGAAGTGGTATTGTTACATATCCTTTCGAGAGAAAACTGTCCTGTGCCTTCTCTTTTGAGGCTACACACTTAGACATACACGCAACATGAAAGCTTTTCGACTTACAACGTGTTGTTTAGGAAAAACAAGATAATTTCGCACGATGCGGGATTTCCTTAAAACGTGATTTTCTGAAAAATTTTGACGAAAGAAAATTCTCCTTTTGGTTCTCCTTAGATGCTACATGTTAAGACGTACACGCCACAACAATTCTTTTCGAGATACAACGTGTAGTTTTGGAGATACAAGCAAATTTTGTACTATGCGTTATTTCTTCTCGTAAAGAGTTTCCAATGCGTACGTATATGTCTTTACTCTGCAAAACTGTATTTCCTTATGAAGTGGTATTGTTACATATCCTTTCGAGAGAAAACTGTCCTGTGCCTTCTCTTTTGAGGCTACACACTTAGACATACACGCAACATGAAAGCTTTTCGACTTACAACGTGTTGTTTAGGAAAAACAAGATAATTTCGCACGATGCGGGATTTCCTTAAAACGTGATTTTCTGAAAAATTTTGACGAAAGAAAATTCTCCTTTTGGTTCTCTTTAGATGCTACATTTTAAGACGTACACGCCACAACAATTCTTTTCGAGTTACAACGTGTAGTTTTAGAGATACAAGCTAATTTTGTACGATGCGTTGTTTCTTCTCGTAAAGTGTTTTCAATATGTACGTATTTGTCTTTACTCTCCAAAATTGTACTTCCTTATAACGGGGTATTCTACAATATTCTTTCGAGAGAAAACTGTCCTGTGGCTTCTCTTTTGAGGCTACACACTTAGACATACACGCAACATGAAAGCTTTTCGACTTACAACGTGTTGTTTAGGAAAAACAAGATAATTTCGCACGATGCGGGATTTCCTTAAAACGTGATTTTCTGAAAAATTTTGACGAAAGAATATTCTCCTTTTGGTTCTCTTTAGATGCTACATGTTAAGACGTACACGCCACAACAATTCTTTTCGAGATACAACATGTAGTTTTGGAGATACAAGCTAATTTTGTACTATGCGTTATTTCTTCTCGTAAAGAGTTTCCAATGCTTACATATATGTCTTTACTCTGCAAAACTGTATTTCCTTATGAAGTGGTATTCTTACATATCCTTTCGAGAGAAAACTCTCCTGTGCCTTCTCTTTTGAGGCTACACACTTAGACATACACGCAACATGAAAGCTTTTCGACTTACAACGTGTTGTTTAGGAAAAACAAGATAATTTCGCACGATGCGGGATTTCCTTAAAACGTGATTTTATGAAAAATTTTGACGAAAGAAAATTCTCCTTTTGGTTCTCTTTAGATGCTACATGTTAAGACGTACACGCCACAACAATTCTTTTCGAGATACAACGTGTAGTTTTGGAGATACAAGCTAATTTTGTACTATGCATTATTTCTTCTGGTAAAGAGTTTCCAATGCGTACGTATATGTCTTTACTCTGCAAAACTGTATTTCCTTATGAAGTGGTATTCTTACATATCCTTTCGAGAGAAAACTGTCCTGTGCCTTCTCTTTTGAGGCTACACACTTAGACATACACGCAACATGAAAGCTTTTCGACTTACAACGTGTTGTTTAGGAAAAACAAGATAATTTCGCACGATGCGGGATTTCCTTAAAACGTGATTTTCTGAAAAATTTTGACGAAAGAAAATTCTCCTTTTGGTTCTCTTTAGATGCTACATGTTAAGACGTACACGCCACAGCAATTCTTTTCGAGTTACAACGTTTAGTTTTGGAGATACAAGCTAATTTTGTACGATGCCTTATTTCTTCTCGTAAAGAGTTTCCAATACGTACGTATATGTCTTTACTCTGCAAAACTGTATTTCCTTATGAAGTGGTATTCTTATATATCCTTTTGAGAGAAAACTCTCCTGTGCCTTCTCTTTTGAGGCTACACACTTAGACATACACGCAACATGAAAGCTTTTCGACTTACAAGTGTTGTTTAGGAAAAACTAGATAATTTCGCACGATGCGGGATTTCCTTAAAACGTGATTTTCTGAAAAATTTTGAAGAAAGAAAATTCTCCTTTTGGTTCTCTTTAGATGCTACATGTTAAGACGTACACGCCACAACAATTCTTTTCGAGATACAACGTGTAGTTTTGGAGATACAAGCTAATTTTGTACTATGCGTTATTTCTTCTCGTAAAGAGTTTCCAATGCGTAGGTATATGTCTTTACTCTGCAAAACTGTATTTCCTTATGAAGTGGTATTCTTACATATCCTTTCGAGAGAAACCTGTCCTGTGCCTTCTCTTTTGAGGCTACACACTTAGACATACACGCAACATGAAAGCTTTTCGACTTACAACGTGTTGTTTAGGAAAAACAAGATAATTTCGCACGATGCGGGATTTCCTTAAAACGTGATTTTCTGAAAAATTTTGACGAAAGAAAATTCTCCTTTTGGTTCTCCTTAGATGCTACATGTTAAGACGTACACGCCACAACAATTCTTTTCGAGATACAACGTGTAGTTTTGGAGATACAAGCAAATTTTGTACTATGCGTTATTTCTTCTCGTAAAGAGTTTCCAATGCGTACTTATATGTCTTTACTCTGCAAAACTGTATTTCCTTATGAAGTGGTATTGTTACATATCCTTTCGAGAGAAAACTGTCCTGTGCCTTCTCTTTTGAGGCTACACACTTAGACATACACGCAACATGAAAGCTTTTCGACTTACAACGTGTTGTTTAGGAAAAACAAGATAATTTCGCACGATGCGGGATTTCCTTAAAACGTGATTTTCTGAAAAATTTTGACGAAAGAAAATTCTCCTTTTGGTTCTCCTTAGATGCTACATGTTAAGACGTACACGCCACAACAATTCTTTTCGAGATACAACGTGTAGTTTTGGAGATACAAGCAAATTTTGTACTATGCGTTATTTCTTCTCGTAAAGAGTTTCCAATGCGTACGTATATGTCTTTACTCTGCAAAACTGTATTTCCTTATGAAGTGGTATTGTTACATATCCTTTCGAGAGAAAACTGTCCTGTGCCTTCTCTTTTGAGGCTACACACTTAGACATACACGCAACATGAAAGCTTTTCGACTTACAACGTGTTGTTTAGGAAAAACAAGATAATTTCGCACGATGCGGGATTTCCTTAAAACGTGATTTTCTGAAAAATTTTGACGAAAGAAAATTCTCCTTTTGGTTCTCTTTAGATACTACATGTTAAGACCTACACGCCACAACAATTCTTTTCGAGATACAACGTGTAGTTTTGGAGATACACGCTAATTTTGTACTATGCGTTATTTCTTCTCATAAAGAGTTTCCAATGCGTACGTATATGTCTTTACTCTGCAAAACTGTATTTCCTTATGAAGTTGTATTCTTACATATCCTTTCGAGAGAAAACTGTCCTGTGCCTTCTCTTTTGAGGCTACACACTTAGACATACACGCAACATGAAAGCTTTTCGACTTACAACGTGTTGTTTAGGAAAAACAAGATAATTTCGCACGATGCGGGATTTCCTTAAAACGTGATTTTCTGAAAAATTTTGACGAAAGAAAATTCTCCTTTTGGTTCTCTTTAGATGCTACATGTTAAGACGTACACGCCACAACAATTATTTTCGAGATACAACATGTAGTTTTGGAGATACAAGCTAATTTTGTACTATGCGTTATTTCTTCTCTTAATGAGTTTCCAATGCGTACGTATATGTCTTTACTCTGCAAAACTGTATTTCCTTATGAAGTGGTATTCTTACATATCCTTTCGAGAGAAAACTGTCCTGTGCCTTCTCTTTTGAGGCTACACACTTAGACATACACGCAACATGAAAGCTTTTCGACTTACAACGTGTTGTTTAGGAAAAACAAGATAATTTCGCAAGATGCCGGATTTCCTTAAAACGTGATTTTCTGAAAAATTTTGACGAAAGAAAATTCTCCTTTTGGTTTTCTTTAGAAGCTACATGTTAAGACGTACACGCCACAGCAATTCTTTTCGAGTTACAACGTGTAGTTTTGGAGATACAAGCTAATTTTGTACGATGCCTTATTTCTTCTCGTAAAGAGTTTCCAATGCGTACGTATATGTCTTTACTCTGCAAAACTGTATTTCCTTATGAAGTGGTATTCTTACATATCCTTTCGAGAGAAAACTGTCCTGTGCCTTCTCTTTTGAGGCTACACACTTAGACATACACGCAACATGAAAGCTTTTCGACTTACAACGTGTTGTTTAGGAAAAACAAGATAATTTCGCACGATGCGGGATTTCCTTAAAATGTGATTTTCTGAAAAATTTTGACGAAAGAAAATTCTCCTTTTGGTTCTCTTTAGATGCTACATGTTAAGACGTACACGCCACAACAATTCTTTTCGAGATACAACATGTAGTTTTGGAGATACAAGCTAATTTTGTACTATGCGTTATTTCTTCTCGTAAAGAGTTTCCAATGTGTACGTATATGTCTTTACTCTGCAAAACTGTATTTCCTTATGAAGTGGTATTCTTACATATCCTTTCGAGAGAAAACTGTCCTGTGCCTTCTCTTTTGAGGCTACACACTTAGACATACACGCAACATGAAAGCTTTTCGACTTACAACGTGTTGTTTAGGAAAAACTAGATAATTTCGCACGATGCGGGATTTCCTTAAAACGTGATTTTCTGAAAAATTTTGACGAAAGAAAATTCTCCTTTTGGTTCTCTTTAGATTCTACATGTTAAGACGTACACGCCACAACAATTCTTTTCGAGATACAACATGTAGTTTTGGAGATACAAGCTAATTTTGTACTATGCGTTATTTCTTCTTGTAAAGAGTTTCCAATGCGTAGGTATATGTTTTTACTCTGCAAAACTGTATTTCCTTATGAAGTGGTATTCTTACATATCCTTTCGAGAGAAAACTGTCCTGTGCCTTCTCTTTTGAGGCTACACACTTAGACATACACGCAACATGAAAGCTTTTCGACTTAAAACGTGTTGTTTAGGAAAAACAAGATAATTTCGCACGATGCGGGATTTCCTTAAAACGTGATTTTCTGAAAAATTTTGACGAATGAAAATTCTCCTTTTGGTTCTCTTTAGATGCTACATGTTAAGACGTACACGCCACAACAATTCTTTTCGAGATACAACATGTAGTTTTGGAGATACAAGCTAATTTTGTACTATGCGTTATTTCTTCTCGTAAAGAGTTTCCAATGCGTAGGTATATGTCTTTACTCTGCAAAACTGTATTTCCTTATGAAGTGGTATTCTTACATATCTTTTCGAGAGAAAACTGTCCTGTGCCTTCTCTTTTGAGGCTACACACTTAGACATACACGCAACATGAAAGCTTTTCGACTTACAACGTGTTGTTTAGGAAAAACAAGGTAATTTCGCACGATGCGGGATTTCCTTAAAACGTGATTTTCTGAAAAATTTTGACGAAAGAAAATTCTCCTTTTGGTTCTCTTTAGATGCTACATGTTAAGACGTACACGGCACAACAATTCTTTTCGAGTTACAACGTGTAGTTTTGGAAATACAAGCTAATTTTGTACAATGCGTTATTTCTTCTCGTAAAGAGTTTCCAATACGTACATATATGTCTTTACTCTGCAAAACTGTATTTCCTTATGAAGTGGTATTCTTACATATTTTTTCGAGAGAAAACTCTCCTGTGCCTTCTCTTTTGAGGCTACACACTTAGACATACACGCAACATGAAAGCTTTTCGACTTACAACGTGTTGTTTAGGAAAAACAAGATAATTTCGCACGATGCGGGATTTCCTTAAAACGTGATTTTCTGAAAAATTTTGACAAAAGAAAATTCTCCTTTTGGTTCTCTTTAGATGCTACATGTTAAGACGTACACGCCACAACAATTCTTTTCGAGTTACAACGTGTAGTTTTAGAGATACAAGCTAATTTTTTACGATGCGTTGTTTCTTCTCGTAAAGTGTTTTCAATATGTACGTATTTGTCTTTACTCTCCAAAATTGTACTTCCTTATAACGGGGTATTCTACAATATTCTTTCGAGAGAAAACTGTCCTGTGGCTTCTCTTTACAGGCTACACACTTAGACATACACGCAACATGAAAGCTTTTCGACTTACAACGTGTTGTTTAGGAAAAACAAGATAATTTCGCACGATGCGGGATTTCCTTAAAACGTGATTTTCTGAAAAATTTTGACGAAAGAATATTCTCCTTTTGGTTCTCTTTAGATGCTACATGTTAAGACGTACACGCCACAACAATTCTTTTCGAGATACAACATGTAGTTTTGGAGATACAAGCTAATTTTGTACTATGCGTTATTTCTTATCTTAAAGAGTTTCCAATGCGTACATATATGTCTTTACTCTGCAAAACTGTATTTCCTTATGAAGTGGTATTCTTACATATCCTTTCGAGAGAAAACTCTCCTGTGCCTTCTCTTTTGAGGCTACACACTTAGACATACACGCAACATGAAAGCTTTTCGACTTACAACGTGTTGTTTAGGAAAAACAAGATAATTTCGCACGATGCGGGATTTCCTTAAAACGTGATTTTCTGAAAAATTTTGACGAAAGAAAATTCTCCTTTTGGTTCTCTTTAGATGCTACATGTTAAGACGTACACGCCACAACAATTCTTTTCGAGATACAACATGTTGTTTTGGAGATACAAGCTAATTTTGTACTATGCGTTATTTCTTCTCGTAAAGAGTTTCCAATGCGTATGTATATGTCTTTAATCTGCAAAACTGTATTTCCTTATGAAGTGGTATTCTTACATATCCTTTCGAGAGAAAACTGTCCTGTGCCTTCTCTTTTGAGGCTACACACTTAGACATACACGCAACATGAAAGCTTTTCGACTTACAACGTGTTGTTTAGGAAAAACAAGATAATTTCGCACGATGCGGGATTTCCTTAAAACGTGATATTCTGAAAAATTTTGACGAAAGAAAATTCTCCTTTTGGTTCTCTTTAGATGCTACATGTTAAGACGTAAACGCCACAACAATTCTTTTCGAGTTACAACGTGTAGTTTTGGAAATACAAGCTAATTTTGTACGATGCGTTATTTCTTCTCGTAAAGAGTTTCCAATACGTACGTATATGTCTTTACTCTGCCAAACTGTATTTCCTTATGAAGTGGTATTCTTACATATTCTTTCGAGAGAAAACTCTCCTGTGCCTTCTCTTTTGAGGCTACACACTTAGACATACACGCAACATGAAAGCTTTTCGACTTACAACGTGTTGTTTAGGAAAAACAAGATAATTTCGCACGATGCGGGATTTCCTTAAAACGTGATTTTATGAAAAATTTTGACGAAAGAAAATTCCCCTTTTGGTGCTCTTTAGATGCTACATGTTAAGACGTACACGCCACAACAATTCTTTCCGAGTTACAACGTGTAGTTTTGGAGATACAAGCTAATTTTTTACGATGCGTTGTTTCTTCTCGTAAAGTGTTTTCAATACGTACGTATTTGTCTTTACTCTCCAAAATTGTACTTCCTTATAACGGGGTATTCTACAATATTCTTTCGAGAGAAAACTGTCCTGTGCCTTCTCTTTTGAGGCTACACACTTAGACATACACGCAACATGAAAGCTTTTCGACTTACAACGTGTTGTTTAGGAAAAACAAGATAATTTCGCAAGATGCGGGATTTCCTTAAAACGTGATTTTCTGAAAAATTTTGACGAAAGAAAATTCTCCTTTTGGTTCTCTTTAGATGCTACATGTTAAGACGTACACGCCACAACAATTCTTTTCGAGATACAACATGTAGTTTTGGAGATACAAGCTAATTTTGTACTATGCGTTATTTCTTCTCGTAAAGAGTTTCCAATGCGTACGTATATGTCTTTACTCTGCAAAACTGTATTTCCTTATGAAGTGGTATTCTTACATATCCTTTCGAGAGAAAACTGTCCTGTGCCTTCTCTTTTGAGGCTACACACTTAGACATACAGGCAACATGAAAGCTTTTCGACTTACAACGTGTTGTTTAGGAAAAACAAGATAATTTCGCACGATGCGGGATTTCCTTAAAACGTGATTTACTGAAAAATTTTGACGAAAGAAAATTCTCATTTTGGTTACTTTAGATGCTACATGTTAAGACGTACACGCCACAACAATTCTTTTCGAGATACAACATGTAGTTTTGGAGATACAAGCTAATTTTGTACTATGCGTTATTTCTTCTCGTAAAGAGTTTCCAATGCGTACCTATATGTCTTTACTCTGCAAAACTGTATTTCCTTATGAAGTGGTATTCTTACATATCCTTTCGAGAGAAAACTGTCCTGTGCCTTCTCTTTTGAGGCTACACACTTAGACATACACGCAACATGAAAGCTTTTCGACTTACAACGTGTTGTTTAGGAAAAACAAGATAATTTCGCACGATGCGGGATTTCCTTAAAACGTGATTTTCTGAAAAAATTTGACGAAAGAAAATTCTCCTTTTCGTTCTCTTTAGATGCTACATGTTAAGACGTACACGCCACAACAATTCTTTTCGAGATACAACATGTAGTTTTGGAGATACAAGCTAATTTTGTACTATGCGTTATTTCTTCTCGTAAAGAGTTTCCAATGTGTACGTATATGTCTTTACTCTGCAAAACTGTATTTCCTTATGAAGTGGTATTCTTACATATCCTTTCGAGAGAAAACTGTCCTGTGCCTTCTCTTTTGAGGCTACACACTTAGACATACACGCAACATGAAAGCTTTTCGACTTACAACGTGTTGTTTAGGAAAAACAAGATAATTTCGCACGATGCGGGATTTCCTTAAAACGTGATTTTCTGAAAAATTTTGACGAAAGAAAATTCTCCTTTTGGTTCTCTTTAGGTGCTACATGTTAAGACGTACACGCCACAACAATTCTTTTCGAGATACAACATGTAGTTTTGGAGATACAAGCTAATTTTGACTATGCGTTATTTCTTCTCGTAAAGAGTTTCCAATGCGTACGTATATGTCTTTACTCTGCAAAACTGTATTTCCTTATGAAGTGGTATTCTTACATATCCTTTCGAGAGAAAACTGTCCTGTGCCTTCTCTTTTGAGGCTACACACTTAGACATACAAGCAACATGAAAGCTTTTTGACTTACAACGTGTTGTTTAGGAAAAACAAGATAATTTCGCACGATACGGGATTTCCTTAAAACGTGATTTTCTGAAAAATTTTGACGAAAGAAAATTCTCCTTTTGGTTCTCTTTAGATGCTACATGTTAAGACGTACACACCACAACAATTCTTTTCGAGATACAACGTGTAGTTTTGGAGATACAAGCTAATTTTGTACTATGCGTTATTTCTTCTCGTAAAGAGTTTCCAATGCGTACGTATATGTCTTTACTCTGCAAAACTGTATTTCCTTATGAAGTGGTATTCTTACATATCCTTTCGAGAGAAAACTGTCCTGTGCCTTCTCTTTTGAGGCTACACACTTAGACATACACGCAACATGAAAGCTTTTCGACTTACAACGTGTTGTTTAGGAAAAACTAGATAATTTCGCACGATGCGGGATTTCCTTAAAACGTGATTTTCTGAAAAATTTTGACGAAAGAAAATTCTCCTTTTGGTTATCCTTAGATGCTACATGTTAAGACGTACATGCCACAACAATTCTTTTCGAGATACAACATGTAGTTTTGGAGATACAAGCTAATTTTGTAGTATGCGTTATTTCTTCTCGTAAAGAGTTTCCAATGCGTAGGTATATTTCTTTACTCTGCAAAACTGTATTTCCTTATGAAGTGGTATTCTTACATATCCTTTCGAGAGAAAACTGTCCTGTGCCTTCTCTTTTGAGGCAACACACTTAGACATACACGCAACATGAAAGCTTTTCGACTTACAACGTGTTGTTTAGGAAAAACAAGATAATTTCGCACGATTCGGGATTTCCTTAAAACGTGATTTTCTGAAAAATTTTGACGAAAGAAAATTCTCCTTTTGGTTCTCTTTAGATGCTACATGTTAAGACGTACACGCCACAACAATTCTTTTCGAGATACAACGTGTAGTTTTGGAGATACAAGCTAATTTTGTACTATGCGTTATTTCTTCTCGTAAAGAGTTTCCAATGCATACGTATATGTCTTTACTCTGCAAAACTGTATTTCCTTATGAAGTGGTATTCTTACATATCCTTTCGAGAGAAAACTGTCCTGTGCCTTCTCTTTTGAGGCTACACACTTAGACATACATGCAACATGAAAGCTTTTCGACTTACAACGTGTTGTTTAGGAAAAACAAGATAATTTCGCACGATGCGGCATTTCCTTAAAACTTGATTTTCTTAAAAATGTTGACGAAAGAAAATTCTCCTTTTGGTTCTCTTTAGATGCGACATGTTAAGACGTACACGCCACAACAATTCTTTACGAGATACAACATGTAGTTTTGGAGATACAAGCTAATTTTGTACTATGCGTTATTTCTTCTCGTAAAGAGTTTCCAATGCGTATGTATATGTCTTTACTCTGCAAAACTGTATTTCCTTATGAAGTGGTATTCTTACATATCCTTTCGAGAGAAAACTGTCCTGTGCCTTCTCTTTTGAGGCTACACACTTAGACATACACGCAACATGAAAGCTTTTCGACTTACAACGTGTTGTTTAGGAAAAACAAGATAATTTCGCACGATGCGGCATTTCCTTAAAACGTGATTTTCTGAAAAATTTTGACGAAAGAAAATTCTCCTTTTGGTTCTCTTTAGATGCTACATGTTAAGACGTACACGCCACAACAATTCTTTACGAGATACAACATGTAGTATTGGAGATACAAGCTAATTTTGTACTATGCGTTATTTCTTCTCGTAAAGAGTTTCCAATGCGTATGTATATGTCTTTACTCTGCAAAACTGTATTTCCTTATGAAGTGGTATTCTTACATATCCTTTCGAGAGAAAACTGTCCTGTGCCTTCTCTTTTGAGGCTACACACTTAGACATACACGCAACATGAAAGCTTTTCGACTTACAACGTGTTGTTTAGGAAAAACAAGATAATTTCGCACGATGCGGGATTTCCTTAAAACGTGATTTTCTGAAAAATTTTGACGAAAGAAAATTCTCCTTTTGGTTTTCTTTAGATGCTACATGTTAAGACGTACATGCCACAACAATTCTTTTCGAGATACAACATGTAGTTTTGGAGATACAAGCTAATTTTGTACTATGCGTTATTTCTTCTCGTAAAGAGTTTCCAATGCGTACGTATATGTCTTTACTCTGCAAAACTGTATTTCCTTATGAAGTGGTATTCTTACATATCCTTTCGAGAGAAAACTGTCCTGTGCCTTCTCTTTTGAGGCTACACACTTAGACATACACGCAACATGAAAGCTTTTCGACTTACAACGTGTTGTTTAGGAAAGAGAGAAAACTGTCCTGTGCCTTCTCTTTTGAGGCTACACACTTAGACATACACGCAACATGAAAGCTTTTCGACTTACAACTTGTTGTTTAGGAAAAACAAGATAATTTCGCACGACGCGGGATTTCCTTAAAACGTGATTTTCTGAAAAATTTTGACGAAAGAAAATTCTCCTTTTGGTTCTCTTTAGATGCTACATGTTAAGACGTACACGCCACAACAATTCTTTTCGAGATACAACATGTAGTTTTGGAGATACAAGCTAATTTTGTGCTATGCGTTATTTCTTCTCGTAAAGAGTTTCCAATGCATACGTATATGTCTTTACTCTGCAAAACTGTATTTCCTTATGAAGTGGTATTCTTACATATCCTTTCGAGAGAAAACTGTCCTGTGCCTTCTCTTTTGAGGCTACACACTTAGACATACATGCAACATGAAAGCTTTTCGACTTACAACGTGTTGTTTAGGAAAAACAAGATAATTTCGCACGATGCGGCATTTCCTTAAAACGTGATTTTCTGAAAAATTTTGACGAAAGAAAATTCTCCTTTTGGTTCTCTTTAGATGCGACATGTTAAGACGTACACGCCACAACAATTCTTTACGAGATACAACATGTAGTTTTGGAGATACAAGCTAATTTTGTACTATGCGTTATTTCTTCTCGTAAAGAGTTTCCAATGCGTATGTATATGTCTTTACTCTGCAAAACTGTATTTCCTTATGAAGTGGTATTCTTACATATCCTTTCGAGAGAAAACTGTCCTGTGCCTTCTCTTTTGAGGCTACACACTTAGACATACACGCAACATGAAAGCTTTTCGACTTACAACGTGTTGTTTAGGAAAAACAAGATAATTTCGCACGATGCGGGATTTCCTTAAAACGTGATTTTCTGAAAAATTTTGACGAAAGAAAATTCTCCTTTTGGTTTTCTTTAGATGCTACATGTTAAGACGTACATGCCACAACAATTCTTTTCGAGATACAACATGTAGTTTTGGAGATACAAGCTAATTTTGTACTATGCGTTATTTCTTCTCGTAAAGAGTTTCCAATGCGTAGGTATATGTCTTTACTCTGCAAAACTGTATTTCCTTATGAAGTGGTATTCTTACATATCCTTTCGAGAGAAAACTGTCCTGTGCCTTCTCTTTTGAGGCTACACACTTAGACATACACGCAACATGAAAGCTTTTCGACTTACAACGTGTTGTTTAGGAAAAACAAGATAATTTCGCACGATGCGGCATTTCCTTAAAACGTGATTTTCTGAAAAATTTTGACGAAAGAAAATTCTCCTTTTGGTTCTCTTTAGATGCTACATGTTAAGACGTACACGCCACAACAATTCTTTACGAGATACAACATGTAGTTTTGGAGATACAAGCTAATTTTGTACTATGCGTTATTTCTTCTCGTAAAGAGTTTCCAATGCGTATGTATATGTCTTTAATCTGCAAAACTGTATTTCCTTATGAAGTGGTATTCTTACATATCCTTTCGAGAGAAAACTGTCCTGTGCCTTCTCTTTTGAGGCTACACACTTAGACATACACGCAACATGAAAGCTTTTCGACTTACAACGTGTTGTTTAGGAAAGAGAGAAAACTGTCCTGTGCCTTCTCTTTTGAGGCTACACACTTAGACATACACGCAACATGAAAGCTTTTCGACTTACAACTTGTTGTTTAGGAAAAACAAGATAATTTCGCACGACGCGGGATTTCCTTAAAACGTGATTTTCTGAAAAATTTTGACGAAAGAAAATTCTCCTTTTGGTTCTCTTTAGATGCTACATGTTAAGACGTACACGCCACAACAATTCTTTTCGAGATACAACATGTAGTTTTGGAGATACAAGCTAATTTTGTGCTATGCGTTATTTCTTCTCGTAAAGAGTTTATAATGCGTACTTATATGTCTTTACTCTGCAAAACTGTATTTCCTTATGAAGTGGTATTCTTACATATCCTTTCGAGAGAAAACTGTCCTGTGCCTTCTCTTCTGAGGCTACACACTGAGACATACACGCAACATGATAGCTTTTCGACTTACAACGTGTTGTTTAGGAAAAACAAGATAATTTCGCATGATGCGGGATTTCCTTAAAACGTGATTTTCTGAAAAATTTTGACGAAAGAAAATTCTCCTTTTGGTTCTCTTTAGATGCTACATGTTAAGACGTACACGCCACAACAATTCTTTTCGAGATACAACATGTAGTTTTGGAGATACAAGCTAATTTTGTACTATGCGTTATTTCTTCTCGTAAAGAGTTTCCAATGTGTACGTATATGTCTTTACTCTGCAAAACTGTATTTCCTTATGAAGTGGTATTCTTACATATCCTTTCGAGAGAAAACTGTCCTGTGCCTTCTCTTTTGAGGCTACACACTTAGACATACACGCAACATGAAAGCTTTTCGACTTACAACGTGTTGTTTAGGAAAAACAAGATAATTTCGCAGGATGCGGGATTTCCTTAAAACGTGATTTTCTGAAAAATTTTGACGAAAGAAAATTCTCCTTTTGGTTCTCTTTAGATGCTACATGTTAAGACGTACACGCCACAGCAATTCTTTTCGAGTTACAACGTTTAGTTTTGGAGATACAAGCTAATTTTGTACGATGCCTTATTTCTTCTCGTAAAGAGTTTCCAATACGTACGTATATGTCTTTACTCTGCAAAACTGTATTTCCTTATGAAGTGGTATTCTTACATATCCTTTCGAGAGAAAACTCTCCTGTGCCTTCTCTTTTGAGGCTACACACTTAGACATACACGCAACATGAAAGCTTTTCGACTTACACCGTGTTGTTTAGGAAAAACTAGATAATTTCGCACGATGCGGGATTTCCTTAAAACGTGATTTTCTGAAAAATTTTGAAGAAAGAAAATTCTCCTTTTGGTTCTCTTTAGATGCTACATGTTAAGACGTACACGCCACAACAATTCTTTTCGAGATACAACGTGTAGTTTTGGAGATACAAGCTAATTTTGTACTATGCGTTATTTCTTCTTGTAAAGAGTTTCCAATGCGTACGTATATGTCTTTACTCTGCAAAACTGTATTTCCTTATGAAGTGGTATTCTTACATATCCTTTCGAGAGAAACCTGTCCTGTGCCTTCTCTTTTGAGGCTACACACTTAGACATACACGCAACATGAAAGCTTTTCGACTTACAACGTGTTGTTTAGGAAAAACAAGATAATTTCGCACGATGCGGGATTTCCTTAAAACGTGATTTTCTGAAAAATTTTGACGAAAGAAAATTCTCCTTTTGGTTCTCCTTAGATGCTACATGTTAAGACGTACACACCACAACAATTCTTTTCGAGATACAACGTATAGTTTTGGAGATACAAGCAAATTTTGTACTATGCGTTATTTCTTCTCCTAAAGAGTTTCCAATGCGTACGTATATGTCTTTACTCTGCAAAACTGTATTTCCTTATGAAGTGGTATTGTTACATATCCTTTCGAGAGAAAACTGTCCTGTGCCTTCTCTTTTGAGGCTACACACTTAGACATACACGCAACATGAAAGCTTTTCGACTTACAACGTGTTGTTTAGGAAAAACAAGATAATTTCGCACGATGCGGGATTTCCTTAAAACGTGATTTTCTGAAAAATTTTGACGAAAGAAAATTCTCCTTTTGGTTCTCTTTAGATACTACATGTTAAGACCTACACGCCACAACAATTCTTTTCGAGATACAACGTGTAGTTTTGGAGATACACGCTAATTTTGTACTATGCGTTATTTCTTCTCGTAAAGAGTTTCCAATGCGTACGTATATGTCTTTACTCTGCAAAACTGTATTTCCTTATGAAGTTGTATTCTTACATATCCTTTCGAGAGAAAACTGTCCTGTGCCTTCTCTTTTGAGGCTACACACTTAGACATACACGCAACATGAAAGCTTTTCGACTTACAACGTGTTGTTTAGGAAAAACAAGATAATTTCGCACGATGCGGGATTTCCTTAAAACGTGATTTTCTGAAAAATTTTGACGAAAGAAAATTCTCCTTTTGGTTCTCTTTAGATGCTACATGTTAAGACGTACACGCCACAACAATTCTTTTCGAGATACAACATGTAGTTTTGGAGATACAAGCTAATTTTGTACTATGCGTTATTTCTTCTCGTAAAGAGTTTCCAATGCGTACGTATATGTCTTTACTCTGCAAAACTGTATTTCCTTATGAAGTGGTATTCTTACATATCCTTTCGAGAGAAAACTGTCCTGTGCCTTCTCTTTTGAGGCTACACACTTAGACATACACGCAACATGAAAGCTTTTCGACTTACAACGTGTTGTTTAGGAAAAACAAGATAATTTCGCACGATGCGGTATTTCCTTAAAACGTGATTTTCTGAAAAATTTTGACGAAAGAAAATTCTCCTTTTGGTTCTCTTTAAATGCTACATGTTAAGACGTACACGCCACAACAATTCTTTTCGAGATACAACATGTAGTTTTGGAGATACAAGCTAATTTTGTACTATGCGTTATTTCTTCTCTTAATGAGTTTCCAATGCGTACGTATATGTCTTTACTCTGCAAAACTGTATTTCCTTATGAAGTGGTATTCTTACATATCCTTTCGAGAGAAAACTGTCCTGTGCCTTCTCTTTTGAGGCTACACACTTAGACATACACGCAACATGAAAGCTTTTCGACTTACAACGTGTTGTTTAGGAAAAACAAGATAATTTCGCAAGATGCCGGATTTCCTTAAAACGTGATTTTCTGAAAAATTTTGACGAAAGAAAATTCTCCTTTTGGTTCTCTTTAGAAGCTACATGTTAAGACGTACACGCCACAGCAATTCTTTTCGAGTTACAACGTGTAGTTTTGGAGATACAAGCTAATTTTGTACGATGCCTTATTTCTTCTCGTAAAGAGTTTCCAATGCGTACGTATATGTCTTTACTCTGCAAAACTGTATTTCCTTATGAAGTGGTATTCGTACATATCCTTTCGAGAGAAAACTGTCCTGTGCCTTCTCTTTTGAGGCTACACACTTAGACATACACGCAACATGAAAGCTTTTCGACTTACAACGTGTTGTTTAGGAAAAACAAGATAATTTCGCACGATGCGGGATTTCCTTAAAATGTGATTTTCTGAAAAATTTTGACGAAAGAAAATTCTCCTTTTGGTTCTCTTTAGATGCTACATGTTAAGACGTACACGCCACAACAATTCTTTTCGAGATACAACATGTAGTTTTGGAGATACAAGCTAATTTTTTACCATGCGTTATTTCTTCTCGTAAAGAGTTTCCAATGTGTACGTATATGTCTTTACTCTGCAAAACTGTATTTCCTTATGAAGTGGTATTCTTACATATCCTTTCGAGAGAAAACTGTCCTGTGCCTTCTCTTTTGAGGCTACACACTTAGACATACACGCAACATGAAAGCTTTTCGACTTACAACGTGTTGTTTAGGAAAAACAAGATAATTTCGCACGATGCGGGATTTCCTTAAAACGTGATTTTCTGAAAAATTTTGACGAAAGAAAATTCTCCTTTTGGTTCTCTTTAGATTCTACATGTTAACACGTACACGCCACAACAATTCTTTTCGAGATACAACATGTAGTTTTGGAGATACAAGCTAATTTTGTACTATGCGTTATTTCTTCTCGTAAAGAGTTTCCAATGCGTAGGTATATGTTTTTACTCTGCAAAACTGTATTTCCTTATGAAGTGGTATTCTTACATATCCTTTCGAGAGAAAACTCTCCTGTGCCTTCTCTTTTGAGGCTACACACTTAGACATACACGCAAAATGAAAGCTTTTCGACTTACAACGTGTTGTTTAGGAAAAACAAGATAATTTCGCACGATGCGGGATTTCCTTAAAACGTGATTTTCTGAAAAATTTTGACGAAAGAAAATTCTCCTTTTGGTTCTCTTTAGAAACTACATGTTAAGACCTACACGCCACAACAATTCTTTTCGAGATACAACGTGTAGTTTTTGAGATACAAGCTAATTTTGTACTATGCGTTATTTCTTCTCGTAAAGAGTTTCCAATGCGTACGTATATGTCTTTACTCTGCAAAACTGTATTTCCTTATGAAGTGGTATTCTTACATATCCTTTCGAGAGAAAACTGTCCTGTGCCTTCTCTTTTGAGGCTACACACTTAGACATACACGCAACATGAAAGCTTTTCGACTTACAACGTGTTGTTTAGGAAAAACAAGATAATTTCGCACGATGCGGGATTTCCTTAAAACGTGATTTTCTGAAAAATTTTGACGAAAGAAAATTCTCCTTTTGGTTCTCTTTAGATGCTACATGTTAAGACGTACACGCCACAACAATTCTTTTCGAGATACAACATGTAGTTTTGGAGATACAAGCTAATTTTGTACTATGCGTTATTTCTTCTCGTAAAGAGTTTCCAATGTGTACATATATGTCTTTACTCTGCAAAACTGTATTTCCTTATGAAGTGGTATTCTTACATATCCTTTCGAGAGAAAACTGTCCTGTGCCTTCTCTTTTGAGGCTACACACTTAGACATACACGCAACATGAAAGCTTTTCGACTTACAACGTGTTGTTTAGGAAAAACAAGATAATTTCGCACGATGCGGGATTTCCTTAAAACGTGATTTTCTGAAAAATTTTGACGAAAGAAAATTCTCCTTTTGGTTCTCTTTAGATGCTACATGTTAAGACGTACACGCCACAACAATTCTTTTCGAGATACAACATGTAGTTTTGGAGATACAAGCTAATTTTGTACTATGCGTTATTTCTTCTCGTAAAGAGTTTCCAATGCGTACGTATATGTCTTTACTCTGCAAAACTGTATTTCCTTATGAAGTGGTATTCTTACATATCCTTTCGAGAGAAAACTGTCCTGTGCCTTCTCTTTTGAGGCTACACACTTAGACATACACGCAACATGAAAGCTTTTCGACTTACAACGTGTTGTTTAGGAAAAACAAGATAATTTCGCACGATGCGGGATTTCCTTAAAACGTGATTTTCTGAAAAATTTTGACGAAAGAAAATTCTCCTTTTGGTTCTCTTTAAATGCTACATGTTAAGACGTACACGCCACAACAATTCTTTTCGAGATACAACATGTAGTTTTGGAGATACAAGCTAATTTTGTACTATGCGTTATTTCTTCTCTTAATGAGTTTCCAATGCGTACGTATATGTCTTTACTCTGCAAAACTGTATTTCCTTATGAAGTGGTATTCTTACATATCCTTTCGAGAGAAAACTGTCCTGTGCCTTCTCTTTTGAGGCTACACACTTAGACATACACGCAACAAGAAAGCTTTTCGACTTACAACGTGTTGTTTAGGAAAAACAAGATAATTTCGCACGATTCGGGATTTCCTTAAAACGTGATTTTCTGAAAAATTTTGACGAAAGAAAATTCTCCTTTGGGTTCTCTTTAGAAGCTACATGTTAAGACGTACACGCCACAGCAATTCTTTTCGAGTTACAACGTGTAGTTTTGGAGATACAAGCTAATTTTGTACGATGCCTTATTTCTTCTCGTAAAGAGTTTCCAATGCGTACGTATATGTCTTTACTCTGCAAAACTGTATTTCCTTATGAAGTGGTATTCGTACATATCCTTTCGAGAGAAAACTGTCCTGTGCCTTCTCTTTTGAGGCTACACACTTAGACATACACGCAACATGAAAGCTTTTCGACTTACAACGTGTTGTTTAGGAAAAACAAGATAATTTCGCACGATGCGGGATTTCCTTAAAATGTGATTTTCTGAAAAATTTTGACGAAAGAAAATTCTCCTTTTGGTTCTCTTTAGATGCTACATGTTAAGACGTACACGCCACAACAATTCTTTTCGAGATACAACATGTAGTTTTGGAGATACAAGCTAATTTTGTACCATGCGTTATTTCTTCTCGTAAAGAGTTTCCAATGTGTACGTATATGTCTTTACTCTGCAAAACTGTATTTCCTTATGAAGTGGTATTCTTACATATCCTTTCGAGAGAAAACTGTCCTGTGCCTTCTCTTTTGAGGCTACACACTTAGACATACACGCAACATGAAAGCTTTTCGACTTACAACGTGTTGTTTAGGAAAAACAAGATAATTTCGCACGATGCGGGATTTCCTTAAAACGTGATTTTCTGAAAACTTTTGACGAAAGAAAATTCTCCTTTTGGTTCTCTTTAGATTCTACATGTTAAGACGTACACGCCACAACAATTCTTTTCGAGATACAACATGTAGTTTTGGAGATACAAGCTAATTTTGTACTATGCGTTATTTCTTCTCGTAAAGAGTTTCCAATGCGTAGGTATATGTTTTTACTCTGCAAAACTGTATTTCCTTATGAAGTGGTATTCTTACATATCCTTTCGAGAGAAAACTCTCCTGTGCCTTCTCTTTTGAGGCTACACACTTAGACATACACGCAAATGAAAGCTTTTCGACTTACAACGTGTTGTTTAGGAAAAACAAGATAATTTCGCACGATGCGGGATTTCCTTAAAACGTGATTTTCTGAAAAATTTTGACGAAAGAAAATTCTCCTTTTGGTTCTCTTTAGAAACTACATGTTAAGACCTACACGCCACAACAATTCTTTTCGAGATACAACGTGTAGTTTTTGAGATACAAGCTAATTTTGTACTATGCGTTATTTCTTCTCGTAAAGAGTTTCCAATGCGTACGTATATGTCTTTACTCTGCAAAACTGTATTTCCTTATGAAGTGGTATTCTTACATATCCTTTCGAGAGAAAACTGTCCTGTGCCTTCTCTTTTGAGGCTACACACTTAGACATACACGCAACATGAAAGCTTTTCGACTTACAACGTGTTGTTTAGGAAAAACAAGATAATTTCGCACGATGCGGGATTTCCTTAAAACGTGATTTTCTGAAAAATTTTGACGAAAGAAAATTCTCCTTTTGGTTCTCTTTAGATGCTACATGTTAAGACGTACACGCCACAACAATTCTTTTCGAGATACAACATGTAGTTTTGGAGATACAAGCTAATTTTGTACTATGCGTTATTTCTTCTCGTAAAGAGTTTCCAATGTGTACATATATGTCTTTACTCTGCAAAACTGTATTTCCTTATGAAGTGGTATTCTTACATATCCTTTCGAGAGAAAACTGTCCTGTGCCTTCTCTTTTGAGGCTACACACTTAGACATACACGCAACATGAAAGCTTTTCGACTTACAACGTGTTGTTTAGGAAAAACAAGATAATTTCGCACGATGCGGGATTTCCTTAAAATGTGATTTTCTGAAAAATTTTGACGAAAGAAAATTCTCCTTTTGGTTCTCTTTAGATGCTACATGTTAAGACGTACACGCCACAACAATTCTTTTCGAGATACAACATGTAGTTTTGGAGATACAAGCTAATTTTGTACTATGCGTTATTTCTTCTCTTAAAGAGTTTCCAATGCGTACGTATATGTCTTTACTCTGCAAAACTGTATTTCCTTATGAAGTGGTATTCTTACATATCCTTTCGAGAGAAAACTGTCCTGTGCCTTCTCTTTTGAGGCTACACACTAGACATACAAGCAACATGAAAGCTTTTTGACTTACAACGTGTTGTTTAGGAAAAACAAGATAATTTCGCACGATACGGGATTTCCTTAAAACGTGATTTTCTGAAAAATTTTGACGAAAGAAAATTCTCCTTTTGGTTCTCTTTAGATGCTACATGTTAAGACGTACACACCACAACAATTCTTTTCGAGATACAACGTGTAGTTTTGGAGATACAAGCTAATTTTGTACTATGCGTTATTTCTTCTCGTAAAGAGTTTCCAATGCGTACGTATATGTCTTTACTCTGCAAAACTGTATTTCCTTATGAAGTGGTATTCTTACATATCCTTTCGAGAGAAAACTGTCCTGTGCCTTCTCTTTTGAGGCTACACACTTAGACATACACGCAACATGAAAGCTTTTCGACTTACAACGTGTTGTTTAGGAAAAACTAGATAATTTCGCACGATGCGGGATTTCCTTAAAACGTGATTTTCTGAAAAATTTTGACGAAAGAAAATTCTCCTTTTGGTTATCCTTAGATGCTACATGTTAAGACGTACACGCCACAACAATTCTTTTCGAGATACAACATGTAGTTTTGGAGATACAAGCTAATTTTGTAGTATGCGTTATTTCTTCTTGTAAAGAGTTTCCAATGCGTATGTATATGTCTTTACTCTGCAAAACTGTATTTCCTTATGAAGTGGTATTCTTACATATCCTTTCGAGAGAAAACTGTCCTGTGCCTTCTCTTTTGAGGCTACACACTTAGACATACACGCAACATGAAAGCTTTTCGACTTACAACGTGTTGTTTAGGAAAAACAAGATAATTTCGCACGATGTGGCATTTCCTTAAAACGTGATTTTCTGAAAAATTTTGACGAAAGAAAATTCTCCTTTTGGTTCTCTTTAGATGCTACATGTTAAGACGTACACGCCACAACAATTCTTTACGAGATACAACATGTAGTATTGGAGATACAAGCTAATTTTGTACTATGCGTTATTTCTTCTCGTAAAGAGTTTCCAATGCGTATGTATATGTCTTTACTCTGCAAAACTGTATTTCCTTATGAAGTGGTATTCTTACATATCCTTTCGAGAGAAAACTGTCCTGTGCCTTCTCTTTTGAGGCTACACACTTAGACATACACGCAACATGAAAGCTTTTCGACTTACAACGTGTTGTTTAGGAAAAACAAGATAATTTTGCACGATGCGGGATTTCCTTAAAACGTGATTTTCTGAAAAATTTTGACGAAAGAAAATTCTCCTTTTGGTTTTCTTTAGATGCTACATGTTAAGACGTACATGCCACAACAATTCTTTTCGAGATACAACATGTAGTTTTGGAGATACAAGCTAATTTTGTACTATGCGTTATTTCTTCTCGTAAAGAGTTTCCAATGCGTACATATATGTCTTTACTCTGCAAAACTGTATTTCCTTATGAAGTGGTATTCTTACATATCCTTTCGAGAGAAAACTGTCCTGTGCCTTCTCTTTTGAGGCTACACACTTAGACATACACGCAACATGAAAGCTTTTCGACTTACAACGTGTTGTTTAGGAAAGAGAGAAAACTGTCCTGTGCCTTCTCTTTTGAGGCTACACACTTAGACATACACGCAACATGAAAGCTTTTCGACTTACAACTTGTTGTTTAGGAAAAACAAGATAATTTCGCACGACGCGGGATTTCCTTAAAACGTGATTTTCTGAAAAATTTTGACGAAAGAAAATTCTCCTTTTGGTTCTCTTTAGATGCTACATGTTAAGACGTACACGCCACAACAATTCTTTTCGAGATACAACATGTAGTTTTGGAGATACAAGCTAATTTTGTGCTATGCGTTATTTCTTCTCGTAAAGAGTTTCCAATGCATACGTATATGTCTTTACTCTGCAAAACTGTATTTCCTTATGAAGTGGTATTCTTACATATCCTTTCGAGAGAAAACTGTCCTGTGCCTTCTCTTTTGAGGCTACACACTTAGACATACATGCAACATGAAAGCTTTTCGACTTACAACGTGTTGTTTAGGAAAAACAAGATAATTTCGCACGATGCGGCATTTCCTTAAAACGTGATTTTCTGAAAAATTTTGACGAAAGAAAATTCTCCTTTTGGTTCTCTTTAGATGCGACATGTTAAGACGTACACGCCACAACAATTCTTTACGAGATACAACATGTAGTTTTGGAGATACAAGCTAATTTTGTACTATGCGTTATTTCTTCTCGTAAAGAGTTTCCAATGCGTATGTATATGTCTTTACTCTGCAAAACTGTATTTCCTTATGAAGTGGTATTCTTACATATCCTTTCGAGAGAAAACTGTCCTGTGCCTTCTCTTTTGAGGCTACACACTTAGACATACACGCAACATGAAAGCTTTTCGACTTACAACGTGTTGTTTAGGAAAAACAAGATAATTTCGCACGATGCGGGATTTCCTTAAAACGTGATTTTCTGAAAAATTTTGACGAAAGAAAATTCTCCTTTTGGTTTTCTTTAGATGCTACATGTTAAGACGTACATGCCACAACAATTCTTTTCGAGATACAACATGTAGTTTTGGAGATACAAGCTAATTTTGTACTATGCGTTATTTCTTCTCGTAAAGAGTTTCCAATGCGTAGGTATATGTCTTTACTCTGCAAAACTGTATTTCCTTATGAAGTGGTATTCTTACATATCCTTTCGAGAGAAAACTGTCCTGTGCCTTCTCTTTTGAGGCTACACACTTAGACATACACGCAACATGAAAGCTTTTCGACTTACAACGTGTTGTTTAGGAAAAACAAGATAATTTCGCACGATGCGGCATTTCCTTAAAACGTGATTTTCTGAAAAATTTTGACGAAAGAAAATTCTCCTTTTGGTTCTCTTTAGATGCTACATGTTAAGACGTACACGCCACAACAATTCTTTTCGAGATACAACATGTAGTTTTGGAGATACAAGCTAATTTTGTACTATGCGTTATTTCTTCTCGTAAAGAGTTTCCAATGCGTACGTATATGTCTTTACTCTGCAAAACTGTATTTCCTTATGAAGTGGTATTCTTACATATCCTTTCGAGAGAAAACTGTCCTGTGCCTTCTCTTTTGAGGCTACACACTTAGACATACACGCAACATGAAAGCTTTTCGACTTACAACGTGTTGTTTAGGAAAAACAAGATAATTTCGCACGATTCGGGATTTCCTTAAAACGTGATTTTCTGAAAAATTTTGACGAAAGAAAATTCTCCTTTTGGTTCTCTTTAGAAGCTACATGTTAAGACGTACACGCCACAGCAATTCTTTTCGAGTTACAACGTGTAGTTTTGGAGATACAAGCTAATTTTGTACGATGCCTTATTTCTTCTCGTAAAGAGTTTCCAATGCGTACGTATATGTCTTTACTCTGCAAAACTGTATTTCCTTATGAAGTGGTATTCGTACATATCCTTTCGAGAGAAAACTGTCCTGTGCCTTCTCTTTTGAGGCTACACACTTAGACATACACGCAACATGAAAGCTTTTCGACTTACAACGTGTTGTTTAGGAAAAACAAGATAATTTCGCACGATGCGGGATTTCCTTAAAATGTGATTTTCTGAAAAATTTTGACGAAAGAAAATTCTCCTTTTGGTTCTCTTTAGATGCTACATGTTAAGACGTACACGCCACAACAATTCTTTTCGAGATACAACATGTAGTTTTGGAGATACAAGCTAATTTTGTACCATGCGTTATTTCTTCTCGTAAAGAGTTTCCAATGTGTACGTATATGTCTTTACTCTGCAAAACTGTATTTCCTTATGAAGTGGTATTCTTACATATCCTTTCGAGAGAAAACTGTCCTGTGCCTTCTCTTTTGAGGCTACACACTAGACATACAAGCAACATGAAAGCTTTTTGACTTACAACGTGTTGTTTAGGAAAAACAAGATAATTTCGCACGATACGGGATTTCCTTAAAACGTGATTTTCTGAAAAATTTTGACGAAAGAAAATTCTCCTTTTGGTTCTCTTTAGATGCTACATGTTAAGACGTACACACCACAACAATTCTTTTCGAGATACAACGTGTAGTTTTGGAGATACAAGCTAATTTTGTACTATGCGTTATTTCTTCTCGTAAAGAGTTTCCAATGCGTACGTATATGTCTTTACTCTGCAAAACTGTATTTCCTTATGAAGTGGTATTCTTACATATCCTTTCGAGAGAAAACTGTCCTGTGCCTTCTCTTTTGAGGCTACACACTTAGACATACACGCAACATGAAAGCTTTTCGACTTACAACGTGTTGTTTAGGAAAAACTAGATAATTTCGCACGATGCGGGATTTCCTTAAAACGTGATTTTCTGAAAAATTTTGACGAAAGAAAATTCTCCTTTTGGTTATCCTTAGATGCTACATGTTAAGACGTACACGCCACAACAATTCTTTTCGAGATACAACATGTAGTTTTGGAGATACAAGCTAATTTTGTAGTATGCGTTATTTCTTCTTGTAAAGAGTTTCCAATGCGTATGTATATGTCTTTACTCTGCAAAACTGTATTTCCTTATGAAGTGGTATTCTTACATATCCTTTCGAGAGAAAACTGTCCTGTGCCTTCTCTTTTGAGGCTACACACTTAGACATACACGCAACATGAAAGCTTTTCGACTTACAACGTGTTGTTTAGGAAAAACAAGATAATTTCGCACGATGCGGCATTTCCTTAAAACGTGATTTTCTGAAAAATTTTGACGAAAGAAAATTCTCCTTTTGGTTCTCTTTAGATGCTACATGTTAAGACGTACACGCCACAACAATTCTTTACGAGATACAACATGTAGTATTGGAGATACAAGCTAATTTTGTACTATGCGTTATTTCTTCTCGTAAAGAGTTTCCAATGCGTATGTATATGTCTTTACTCTGCAAAACTGTATTTCCTTATGAAGTGGTATTCTTACATATCCTTTCGAGAGAAAACTGTCCTGTGCCTTCTCTTTTGAGGCTACACACTTAGACATACACGCAACATGAAAGCTTTTCGACTTACAACGTGTTGTTTAGGAAAGAGAGAAAACTGTCCTGTGCCTTCTCTTTTGAGGCTACACACTTAGACATACACGCAACATGAAAGCTTTTCGACTTACAACTTGTTGTTTAGGAAAAACAAGATAATTTCGCACGACGCGGGATTTCCTTAAAACGTGATTTTCTGAAAAATTTTGACGAAAGAAAATTCTCCTTTTGGTTCTCTTTAGATGCTACATGTTAAGACGTACACGCCACAACAATTCTTTTCGAGATACAACATGTAGTTTTGGAGATACAAGCTAATTTTGTGCTATGCGTTATTTCTTCTCGTAAAGAGTTTCCAATGCATACGTATATGTCTTTACTCTGCAAAACTGTATTTCCTTATGAAGTGGTATTCTTACATATCCTTTCGAGAGAAAACTGTCCTGTGCCTTCTCTTTTGAGGCTACACACTTAGACATACATGCAACATGAAAGCTTTTCGACTTACAACGTGTTGTTTAGGAAAAACAAGATAATTTCGCACGATGCGGCATTTCCTTAAAACGTGATTTTCTGAAAAATTTTGACGAAAGAAAATTCTCCTTTTGGTTCTCTTTAGATGCGACATGTTAAGACGTACACGCCACAACAATTCTTTACGAGATACAACATGTAGTTTTGGAGATACAAGCTAATTTTGTACTATGCGTTATTTCTTCTCGTAAAGAGTTTCCAATGCGTATGTATATGTCTTTACTCTGCAAAACTGTATTTCCTTATGAAGTGGTATTCTTACATATCCTTTCGAGAGAAAACTGTCCTGTGCCTTCTCTTTTGAGGCTACACACTTAGACATACACGCAACATGAAAGCTTTTCGACTTACAACGTGTTGTTTAGGAAAAACAAGATAATTTCGCACGATGCGGGATTTCCTTAAAACGTGATTTTCTGAAAAATTTTGACGAAAGAAAATTCTCCTTTTGGTTTTCTTTAGATGCTACATGTTAAGACGTACATGCCACAACAATTCTTTTCGAGATACAACATGTAGTTTTGGAGATACAAGCTAATTTTGTACTATGCGTTATTTCTTCTCGTAAAGAGTTTCCAATGCGTAGGTATATGTCTTTACTCTGCAAAACTGTATTTCCTTATGAAGTGGTATTCTTACATATCCTTTCGAGAGAAAACTGTCCTGTGCCTTCTCTTTTGAGGCTACACACTTAGACATACACGCAACATGAAAGCTTTTCGACTTACAACGTGTTGTTTAGGAAAAACAAGATAATTTCGCACGATGCGGCATTTCCTTAAAACGTGATTTTCTGAAAAATTTTGACGAAAGAAAATTCTCCTTTTGGTTCTCTTTAGATGCTACATGTTAAGACGTACACGCCACAACAATTCTTTTCGAGATACAACATGTAGTTTTGGAGATACAAGCTAATTTTGTACTATGCGTTATTTCTTCTCGTAAAGAGTTTCCAATGCGTACGTATATGTCTTTACTCTGCAAAACTGTATTTCCTTATGAAGTGGTATTCTTACATATCCTTTCGAGAGAAAACTGTCCTGTGCCTTCTCTTTTGAGGCTACACACTTAGACATACACGCAACATGAAAGCTTTTCGACTTACAACGTGTTGTTTAGGAAAAACAAGATAATTTCGCAGGATGCGGGATTTCCTTAAAACGTGATTTTCTGAAAAATTTTGACGAAAGAAAATTCTCCTTTTGGTTCTCTTTAGATGCTACATGTTAAGACGTACACGCCACAGCAATTCTTTTCGAGTTACAACGTTTAGTTTTGGAGATACAAGCTAATTTTGTACGATGCCTTATTTCTTCTCGTAAAGAGTTTCCAATACGTACGTATATGTCTTTACTCTGCAAAACTGTATTTCCTTATGAAGTGGTATTCTTACATATCCTTTCGAGAGAAAACTCTCCTGTGCCTTCTCTTTTGAGGCTACACACTTAGACATACACGCAACATGAAAGCTTTTCGACTTACAACGTGTTGTTTAGGAAAAACTAGATAATTTCGCACGATGCGGGATTTCCTTAAAACGTGATTTTCTGAAAAATTTTGAAGAAAGAAAATTCTCCTTTTGGTTCTCTTTAGATGCTACATGTTAAGACGTACACGCCACAACAATTCTTTTCGAGATACAACGTGTAGTTTTGGAGATACAAGCTAATTTTGTACTATGCGTTATTTCTTCTCGTAAAGAGTTTCCAATGCGTACGTATATGTCTTTACTCTGCAAAACTGTATTTCCTTATGAAGTGGTATTCTTACATATCCTTTCGAGAGAAACCTGTCCTGTGCCTTCTCTTTTGAGGCTACACACTTAGACATACACGCAACATGAAAGCTTTTCGACTTACAACGTGTTGTTTAGGAAAAACAAGATAATTTCGCACGATGCGGGATTTCCTTAAAACGTGATTTTCTGAAAAATTTTGACGAAAGAAAATTCTCCTTTTGGTTCTCTTTAGATGCTACATGTTAAGACGTACACACCACAACAATTCTTTTCGAGATACAACGTATAGTTTTGGAGATACAAGCAAATTTTGTACTATGCGTTATTTCTTCTCCTAAAGAGTTTCCAATGCGTACGTATATGTCTTTACTCTGCAAAACTGTATTTCCTTATGAAGTGGTATTGTTACATATCCTTTCGAGAGAAAACTGTCCTGTGCCTTCTCTTTTGAGGCTACACACTTAGACATACACGCAACATGAAAGCTTTTCGACTTACAACGTGTTGTTTAGGAAAAACAAGATAATTTCGCACGATGCGGGATTTCCTTAAAACGTGATTTTCTGAAAAATTTTGACGAAAGAAAATTCTCCTTTTGGTTCTCTTTAGATACTACATGTTAAGACCTACACGCCACAACAATTCTTTTCGAGATACAACGTGTAGTTTTGGAGATACACGCTAATTTTGTACTATGCGTTATTTCTTCTCGTAAAGAGTTTCCAATGCGTACGTATATGTCTTTACTCTGCAAAACTGTATTTCCTTATGAAGTTGTATTCTTACATATCCTTTCGAGAGAAAACTGTCCTGTGCCTTCTCTTTTGAGGCTACACACTTAGACATACACGCAACATGAAAGCTTTTCGACTTACAACGTGTTGTTTAGGAAAAACAAGATAATTTCGCACGATGCGGGATTTCCTTAAAACGTGATTTTCTGAAAAATTTTGACGAAAGAAAATTCTCCTTTTGGTTCTCTTTAGATGCTACATGTTAAGACGTACACGCCACAACAATTCTTTTCGAGATACAACATGTAGTTTTGGAGATACAAGCTAATTTTGTACTATGCGTTATTTCTTCTCGTAAAGAGTTTCCAATGCGTACGTATATGTCTTTACTCTGCAAAACTGTATTTCCTTATGAAGTGGTATTCTTACATATCCTTTCGAGAGAAAACTGTCCTGTGCCTTCTCTTTTGAGGCTACACACTTAGACATACACGCAACATGAAAGCTTTTCGACTTACAACGTGTTGTTTAGGAAAAACAAGATAATTTCGCACGATGCGGGATTTCCTTAAAACATGATTTTCTGAAAAATTTTGACGAAAGAAAATTCTCCTTTTGGTTCTCTTTAAATGCTACATGTTAAGACGTACACGCCACAACAATTCTTTTCGAGATACAACATGTAGTTTTGGAGATACAAGCTAATTTTGTACTATGCGTTATTTCTTCTCTTAATGAGTTTCCAATGCGTACGTATATGTCTTTACTCTGCAAAACTGTATTTCCTTATGAAGTGGTATTCTTACATATCCTTTCGAGAGAAAACTGTCCTGTGCCTTCTCTTTTGAGGCTACACACTTAGACATAAACGCAACATGAAAGCTTTTCGACTTACAACGTGTTGTTTAGGAAAAACAAGATAATTTCGCAAGATGCCGGATTTCCTTAAAACGTGATTTTCTGAAAAATTTTGACGAAAGAAAATTCTCCTTTTGGTTCTCTTTAGAAGCTACATGTTAAGACATACACGCCACAGCAATTCTTTTCGAGTTACAACGTGTAGTTTTGGAGATACAAGCTAATTTTGTACGATGCCTTATTTCTTCTCATAAAGAGTTTCCAATGCGTACGTATATGTCTTTACTCTGCAAAACTGTATTTCCTTATGAAGTGGTATTCGTACATATCCTTTCGAGAGAAAACTGTCCTGTGCCTTCTCTTTTGAGGCTACACACTTAGACATACACGCAACATGAAAGCTTTTCGACTTACAACGTGTTGTTTAGGAAAAACAAGATAATTTCGCACGATGCGGGATTTCCTTAAAATGTGATTTTCTGAAAAATTTTGACGAAAGAAAATTCTCCTTTTGGTTCTCTTTAGATGCTACATGTTAAGACGTACACGCCACAACAATTCTTTTCGAGATACAACATGTAGTTTTGGAGATACAAGCTAATTTTGTACCATGCGTTATTTCTTCTCGTAAAGAGTTTCCAATGTGTACGTATATGTCTTTACTCTGCAAAACTGTATTTCCTTATGAAGTGGTATTCTTACATATCCTTTCGAGAGAAAACTGTCCTGTGCCTTCTCTTTTGAGGCTACACACTTAGACATACACGCAACATGAAAGCTTTTCGACTTACAACGTGTTGTTTAGGAAAAACAAGATAATTTCGCACGATGCGGGATTTCCTTAAAACGTGATTTTCTGAAAAATTTTGACGAAAGAAAATTCTCCTTTTGGTTCTCTTTAGATTCTACATGTTAAGACGTACACGCCACAACAATTCTTTTCGAGATACAACATGTAGTTTTGGAGATACAAGCTAATTTTGTACTATGCGTTATTTCTTCTCGTAAAGAGTTTCCAATGCGTAGGTATATGTTTTTACTCTGCAAAACTGTATTTCCTTATGAAGTGGTATTCTTACATATCCTTTCGAGAGAAAACTCTCCTGTGCCTTCTCTTTTGAGGCTACACACTTAGACATACACGCAAAATGAAAGCTTTTCGACTTACAACGTGTTGTTTAGGAAAAACAAGATAATTTCGCACGATGCGGGATTTCCTTAAAACGTGATTTTCTGAAAAATTTTGACGAAAGAAAATTCTCCTTTTGGTTCTCTTTAGAAACTACATGTTAAGACCTACACGCCACAACAATTCTTTTCGAGATACAACGTGTAGTTTTTGAGATACAAGCTAATTTTGTACTATGCGTTATTTCTTCTCGTAAAGAGTTTCCAATGCGTACGTATATGTCTTTACTCTGCAAAACTGTATTTCCTTATGAAGTGGTATTCTTACATATCCTTTCGAGAGAAAACTGTCCTGTGCCTTCTCTTTTGAGGCTACACACTTAGACATACACGCAACATGAAAACTTTTCGACTTACAACGTGTTGTTTAGGAAAAACAAGATAATTTCGCACGATGCGGGATTTCCTTAAAACGTGATTTTCTGAAAAATTTTGACGAAAGAAAATTCTCCTTTTGGTTCTCTTTAGATGCTACATGTTAAGACGTACACGCCACAACAATTCTTTTCGAGATACAACATGTAGTTTTGGAGATACAAGCTAATTTTGTACTATGCGTTATTTCTTCTCGTAAAGAGTTTCCAATGTGTACATATATGTCTTTACTCTGCAAAACTGTATTTCCTTATGAAGTGGTATTCTTACATATCCTTTCGAGAGAAAACTGTCCTGTGCCTTCTCTTTTGAGGCTACACACTTAGACATACACGCAACATGAAAGCTTTTCGACTTACAACGTGTTGTTTAGGAAAAACAAGATAATTTCGCACGATGCGGGATTTCCTTAAAACGTGATTTTCTGAAAAATTTTGACGAAAGAAAATTCTCCTTTTGGTTCTCTTTAGAAACTACATGTTAAGACCTACACGCCACAACAATTCTTTTAGAGATACAACGTGTAGTTTTTGAGATACAAGCTAATTTTGTACTATGCGTTATTTCTTCTCGTAAAGAGTTTCCAATGCGTACGTATATGTCTTTACTCTGCAAAACTGTATTTCCTTATGAAGTGGTATTCTTACATATCCTTTCGAGAGAAAACTGTCCTGTGCCTTCTCTTTTGAGGCTACACACTTAGACATACACGCAACATGAAAGCTTTTCGACTTACAACGTGTTGTTTAGGAAAAACAAGATAATTTCGCACGATGCGGGATTTCCTTAAAACGTGATTTTCTGAAAAATTTTGACGAAAGAAAATTCTCCTTTTGGTTCTCTTTAGATGCTACATGTTAAGACGTACACGCCACAACAATTCTTTTCGAGATACAACATGTAGTTTTGGAGATACAAGCTAATTTTGTACTATGCGTTATTTCTTCTCTTAAAGAGTTTCCAATGTGTACATATATGTCTTTACTCTGCAAAACTGTATTTCCTTATGAAGTGGTATTCTTACATATCCTTTCGAGAGAAAACTGTCCTGTGCCTTCTCTTTTGAGGCTACACACTTAGACATACACGCAACATGAAAGCTTTTCGACTTACAACGTGTTGTTTAGGAAAAACAAGATAATTTCGCACGATGCGGGATTTCCTTAAAACGTGATTTTCTGAAAAATTTTGACGAAAGAAAATTCTCCTTTTGGTTCTCTTTAGATGCTACATGTTAAGACGTACACGCCACAACAATTCTTTTCGAGATACAACATGTAGTTTTGGAGATACAAGCTAATTTTGTACTATGCTTTATTTCTTCTCGTAAAGAGTTTCCAATGCGTACGTATATGTCTTTACTCTGCAAAACTGTATTTCCTTATGAAGTGGTATTCTTACATATCCTTTCGAGAGAAAACTGTCCTGTGCCTTCTCTTTTGAGGCTACACACTTAGACATACACGCAACATGAAAGCTTTTCGACTTAAAACGTGTTGTTTAGGAAAAACAAGATAATTTCGCACGATGCGGGATTTCCTTAAAACGTGATTTTCTGAAAAATTTTGACGAAAGAAAATTCTCCTTTTGGTTCTCTTTAGATGCTACATGTTAAGACGTACACGCCACAACAATTCTTTTCGAGATACAACGTGCAGTTTTGGAGATACAAGCGAATTTTGTACGATGCGTTATTTCTTCTCATAAAGAGTTTCCAATGCGTACGTATATGTCTTTACTCTGCAAAACTGTATTTCCTTATGAAGTGGTATTCTTACATATCCTTTCGAGAGAAAACTGTCCTGTGCCTTCTCTTTTGAGGCTACACACTTAGACATACACGCAACATGAAAGCTTTTCGACTTACAACGTGTTGTTTAGGAAAAACAAGATAATTTCGCACGAGGCGGGATTTCCTTAAAACGTGATTTTCTGAAAAATTTTGACGAAAGAAAATTCTCCTTTTGGTTCTCTTTAGATGCTACATGTTAAGACGTACACGCCACAACAATTCTTTTCGAGATACAACGTGTAGTTTTGGAGATACAAGCTAATTTTGTACTATGCGTTATTTCTTCTCGTAAAGAGTTTCCAATGCGTAAGTATATGTCTTTACTCTGCAAAACTGTATTTCCTTATGAAGTGGTATTCTTACATATCCTTTCGAGCGAAAACTGTCCTGTGCCTTCTCTTTTGAGGCTACACACTTAGACATACACGCAACATGAAAGCTTTTCGACTTACAACGTGTTGTTTAGGAAAAACAAGATAATTTCGCACGATGCGGGATTTCCTTAAAACGTGATTTTCTGAAAAATTTTGACGAAAGAAAATTCTCCTTTTGGTTCTCTTTAGATGCTACATGTTAAGACGTACACGCCACAACAATTCTTTACGAGATACAACGTGTAGTTTTTGAGATACAAGCTAATTTTGTTCTATGCGTTATTTCTTCTCGTAAAGAGTTTCCAATGCGTACTTATATGTCTTTACTCTGCAAAACTGTATTTCCTTATGAAGTGGTATTCTTACATATCCTTTCGAGAGAAAACTGTCCTGTGCCTTCTCTTTTGAGGCTACGCACTTAGACATACACGCAACATGAAAGCTTTTCGACTTACAACGTGTTGTTTAGGAAAAACAAGATAATTTCGCAAGATGCCGGATTTCCTTAAAACGTGATTTTCTGAAAAATTTTGACGAAAGAAAATTCTCCTTTTGGTTCTCTTTAGATGCTACATGTTAAGACGTACACGCCACAGCAATTCTTTTCGAGTTACAACGTGTAGTTTTGGAGATACAAGCTAATTTTGTAGGATGCCTTATTTCTTCTCGTAAAGAGTTTCCAATACGTACGTATATGTCTTTACTCTGCAAAACTGTATTTCCTTATGAAGTGGTATTCTTACATATCCTTTCGAGAGAAAACTCTCCTGTGCCTTCTCTTTTGAGGCTACACACTTAGACATACACGCAACACGAAAGCTTTTCGAGTTACAACGTGTTGTTTAGGAAAAACAAGATAATTTCGCACGATGCGGGATTTCCTTAAAACGTGATTTTCTGAAAAATTTGGACGAAAGAAAATTCTCCTTTTGGTTCTCTTTAGATGCTACATGTTAAGACGTACACGCCACAACAATTCTTTTCGAGATACAACGTGTAGTTTTGGAGATACCAGTAAATTTTGTACTATGCGTTATTTCTTCTCGTAAAGAGTTTCCAATGCGTACGTATATGTCTTTACTCTGCAAAACTGTATTTCCTTATGAAGTGGTATTCGTACATATCCTTTCGAGAGAAAACTGTCCTGTGCCTTCTCTTTTGAGGCTACACACTTAGACATACACGCAACATGAAAGCTTTTCGACTTACAACGTGTTGTTTAGGAAAAACAAGATAATTTCGCACGATGCGGGATTTCCTTAAAACGTGATTTTCTGAAAAATTTTGACGAAAGAAAATTCTCCTTTTGGTTCTCTTTAGATGCTACATGTTAAGACGTACACGCCACAACAATTCTTTTCGAGATACAACATGTAGTTTTGGAGATACAAGCTAATTTTGTACTATGCGTTATTTCTTCTCGTAATGAGTTTCCAATGCGTACGTATATGTCTTTACTCTGCAAAACTGTATTTCCTTATGAAGTGGTATTCTTACATATCCTTTCGAGAGAAAACTGTCCTGTGCCTTCTCTTTTGAGGCTACACACTTAGACATACACGCAACATGAAAGCTTTTCGACTTACAACGTGTTGTTTAGGAAAAACAAGATAATTTCGCACGATGCGGGATTTCCTTAAAACGTGATTTTCTGAAAAATTTTGACGAAAGAAAATTCTCCTTTTGGTTCTTTTTAGATGCTACATGTTAAGACGTACACGCCACAACAATTCTTTTCGAGATACAACATGTAGTTTTGGAGATACGAGCTAATTTTGTACTATGCGTTATTTCTTCTCGTAAAGAGTTTCCAATGCGTACGTATATGTCTTTACTCTGCAAAACTGTACTTCCTTATGAAGTGGTATTCTTACATATCCTTTCGAGAGAAAACTCTCCTGTGCCTTCTCTTTTGAGGCTACACACTTAGACATACACGCAAAATGAAAGCTTTTCGACTTACAACGTGTTGTTTAGGAAAAACAAGATAATTTCGCACGATGCGGGATTTCCTTAAAACGTGATTTTCTGAAAAATTTTGACGAAAGAAAATTCTCCTTTTGGTTCTCTTTAGATGCTACATGTTAAGACGTACACGCCACAACAATTCTTTTAGAGATACAACGTGTAGTTTTGGAGATACAAGCTAATTTTGTACTATGCGTTATTTCTTCACGTAAAGAGTTTCCAATGCGTACGTATATGTCTTTACTCTGCAAAACTGTATTTCCTTATGAAGTGGTATTCTTACATATCCTTTCGAGAGAAAACTGTCCTGTGCCTTCTCTTTTGAGGCTACACACTTAGACATACACGCAACATGAAAGCTTTTCGACTTACAACGTGTTGTTTAGGAAAAACAAGATAATTTCGCAAGACGCGGGATTTCCTTAAAACGTGATTTTCTGAAAAGTTTGACGAAAGAAAATTCTCCTTTTGGTTCTCTTTAGATGCTACATGTTAAGACGTACACGCCACAACAATTCTTTTCGAGATACAACATGTAGTTTTGGAGATACAAGCTAATTTTGTACTATGCGTTATTTCTTCTCGTAAAGAGTTTATAATGCGTACGTATATGTCTTTACTCTGCAAAACTGTATTTCCTTATGAAGTGGTATTCTTACATATCCTTTCGAGAGAAAACTGTCCTGTGCCTTCTCTTCTGAGGCTACACACTTAGACATACACGCAACATGATAGCTTTTCGACTTACAACGTGTTGTTTAGGAAAAACAAGATAATTTCGCACGATGCGGGATTTCCTTAAAACGTGATTTTCTGAAAAATTTTGACGAAAGAAAATTCTCCTTTTGGTTCTCTTTAGATGCTACATGTTAAGACGTACACTCCACAACAATTCTTTTCGAGATACAACATGTAGTTTTGGAGATACAAGCTAATTTTGTACTATGCGTTATTTCTTCTCGTAAAGAGTTTCCAATGCTTAAGTATATGTCTTTACTCTGCAAAACTGTATTTCCTTATGAAGTGGTATTCTTACATATCCTTTCGAGAGAAAACTGTCCTGTGCCTTCTCTTTTGAGGCTACACACTTAGACATACACGCAACATGAAAGCTTTTCGACTTACAACGTGTTGTTTAGGAAAAACAAGATAATTTCGCACGATGCGGGATTTCCTTAAAACGTGATTTTCTGAAAAATTTTGACGAAAGAAAATTCTCCTTTTGGTTCTCTTTAGATGCTACATGTTAAGACGTACACGCCACAGCAATTCTTTTCGAGTTACAACGTGTAGTTTTGGAGATACAAGCTAATTTTTACGATGCCTTATTTCTTCTCGTAAAGAGTTTCCAATACGTACGTATATGTCTTTACTCTGCAAAACTGTATTTCCTTATGAAGTGGTATTCTTACATATCCTTTCGAGAGAAAACTCTCCTGTGCCTTCTCTTTTGAGGCTACACACTTAGACATACACGCAACATGAAAGCTTTTCGACTTACAACGTGCTGTTTAGGAAAAACAAGATAATTTCGCACGATGCGTGATTTCCTTAAAACGTGATTTTCTGAAAAATTTTGACAAAAAGAAAATTCTCCTTTTGGTTCTCTTTAGATGCTACATGTTAAGACGTACACGCCACAACAATTCTTTTCGAGATACAACGTGTAGTTTTGGAGATACAAACTAATTTTTTACTATGCGTTATTTCTTCTCTTAAAGAGTTTCCAATGCGTACGTATATGTCTTTACTCTGCAAAACTGTATTTCCTTATGAAGTGGTATTCTTACATATCCTTTCGAGAGAAAACTGTCCTGTGCCTTCTCTTTTGAGGCTACACACTTAGACATACACGCAACATGAAAGCTTTTCGACTTACAACGTGTTGTTTAGGAAAAACAAGATAATTTCGCACGATGCGGGATTTCCTTAAAACGTGATTTTCTGAAAAATTTTGACGAAAGAAAATTCTCCTTTTGGTTCTCTTTAGAAACTTCATGTTAAGACCTACACGCCACAACAATTCTTTTCGAGATACAACGTGTAGTTTTTGAGATACAAGCTAATTTTGTACTATGCGTTATTTCTTCTCGTAAAGAGTTTCCAATGCGTACGTATATGTCTTTACTCTGCAAAACTGTATTTCCTTATGAAGTGGTATTCTTACATATCCTTTCGAGAGAAAACTGTCCTGTGCCTTCTCTTTTGAGGCTACACACTTAGACATACACGCAACATGAAAGCTTTTCGACTTACAACGTGTTGTTTAGGAAAAACAAGATAATTTCGCACGATGCGGGATTTCCTTAAAACGTGATTTTCTGAAAAATTTTGACGAAAGAAAATTCTCCTTTTGGTTCTCTTTAGATGCTACATGTTAAGACGTACACGCCACAACAATTCTTTTCGAGATACAACATGTAGTTTTGGAGATACAAGCTAATTTTGTACTATGCGTTATTTCTTCTCGTAAAGAGTTTCCAATGCGTACGTATATGTCTTTACTCTGCAAAACTGTATTTCCTTATGAAGTGGTATTCTTACATATCCTTTCGAGAGAAAACTGTCCTGTGCCTTCTCTTTTGAGGCTACACACTTAGACATACACGCAACATGAAAGCTTTTCGACTTACAACGTGTTGTTTAGGAAAAACAAGATAATTTCGCACGATGCGGGATTTCCTTAAAACGTGATTTTCTGAAAAATTTTGACGAAAGAAAATTCTCCTTTTGGTTCTCTTTAGATGCTACATGTTAAGACGTACACGCCACAACAATTCTTTTCGAGATACAACATGTAGTTTTGGAGATACAAGCTAATTTTGTACTATGCGTTATTTCTTCTCGTAAAGAGTTTCCAATGCATACGTATATGTCTTTACTCTGCAAAACTGTATTTCCTTATGAAGTGGTATTCTTACATATCCTTTCGAGAGAAAACTGTCCTGTGCCTTCTCTTTTGAGGCTACACACTTAGACATACACGCAACATGAAAGCTTTTCGACTTACAACGTGTTGTTTAGGAAAAACAAGATAATTTCGCACGATGCGGGATTTCCTTAAAACGTGATTTTCTGAAAAATTTTGACGAAAGAAAATTCTCCTTTTGGTTTTCTTTAGATGCTACATGTTAAGACGTACATGCCACAACAATTCTTTTCGAGATACAACATGTAGTTTTGGAGATACAAGCTAATTTTGTACTATGCGTTATTTCTTCTCGTAAAGAGTTTCCAATGCGTATGTATATGTCTTTACTCTGCAAAACTGTATTTCCTTATGAAGTGGTATTCTTACATATCCTTTCGAGAGAAAACTGTCCTGTGCCTTCTCTTTTGAGGCTACACACTTAGACATACACGCAACATGAAAGCTTTTCGACTTACAACGTGTTGTTTAGGAAAGAGAGAAAACTGTCCTGTGCCTTCTCTTTTGAGGCTACACACTTAGACATACACGCAACATGAAAGCTTTTCGACTTACAACTTGTTGTTTAGGAAAAACAAGATAATTTCGCACGACGCGGGATTTCCTTAAAACGTGATTTTCTGAAAAATTTTGACGAAAGAAAATTCTCCTTTTGGTTCTCTTTAGATGCTACATGTTAAGACGTACACGCCACAACAATTCTTTTCGAGATACAACATGTAGTTTTGGAGATACAAGCTAATTTTGTGCTATGCGTTATTTCTTCTCGTAAAGAGTTTCCAATGCATACGTATATGTCTTTACTCTGCAAAACTGTATTTCCTTATGAAGTGGTATTCTTACATATCCTTTCGAGAGAAAACTGTCCTGTGCCTTCTCTTTTGAGGCTACACACTTAGACATACATGCAACATGAAAGCTTTTCGACTTACAACGTGTTGTTTAGGAAAAACAAGATAATTTCGCAAGATGCGGCATTTCCTTAAAACGTGATTTTCTGAAAAATTTTGACGAAAGAAAATTCTCCTTTTGGTTCTCTTTAGATGCGACATGTTAAGACGTACACGCCACAACAATTCTTTACGAGATACAACATGTAGTTTTGGAGATAAAAGCTAATTTTGTACTATGCGTTATTTCTTCTCGTAAAGAGTTTCCAATGCGTATGTATATGTCTTTACTCTGCAAAACTGTATTTCCTTATGAAGTGGTATTCTTACATATCCTTTCGAGAGAAAACTGTCCTGTGCCTTCTCTTTTGAGGCTACACACTTAGACATACACGCAACATGAAAGCTTTTCGACTTACAACGTGTTGTTTAGGAAAGAGAGAAAACTGTCCTGTGCCTTCTCTTTTGAGGCTACACACTTAGACATACACGCAACATGAAAGCTTTTCGACTTACAACTTGTTGTTTAGGAAAAACAAGATAATTTCGCACGACGCGGGATTTCCTTAAAACGTGATTTTCTGAAAAATTTTGACGAAAGAAAATTCTCCTTTTGGTTCTCTTTAGATGCTACATGTTAAGACGTACACGCCACAACAATTCTTTTCGAGATACAACATGTAGTTTTGGAGATACAAGCTAATTTTGTGCTATGCGTTATTTCTTCTCGTAAAGAGTTTCCAATGCATACGTATATGTCTTTACTCTGCAAAACTGTATTTCCTTATGAAGTGGTATTCTTACATATCCTTTCGAGAGAAAACTGTCCTGTGCCTTCTCTTTTGAGGCTACACACTTAGACATACATGCAACATGAAAGCTTTTCGACTTACAACGTGTTGTTTAGGAAAAACAAGATAATTTCGCAAGATGCGGCATTTCCTTAAAACGTGATTTTCTGAAAAATTTTGACGAAAGAAAATTCTCCTTTTGGTTCTCTTTAGATGCGACATGTTAAGACGTACACGCCACAACAATTCTTTACGAGATACAACATGTAGTTTTGGAGATAAAAGCTAATTTTGTACTATGCGTTATTTCTTCTCGTAAAGAGTTTCCAATGCGTATGTATATGTCTTTACTCTGCAAAACTGTATTTCCTTATGAAGTGGTATTCTTACATATCCTTTCGAGAGAAAACTGTCCTGTGCCTTCTCTTTTGAGGCTACACACTTAGACATACACGCAACATGAAAGCTTTTCGACTTACAACGTGTTGTTTAGGAAAAACAAGATAATTTCGCACGATGCGGGATTTCCTTAAAACGTGATTTTCTGAAAAATTTTGACGAAAGAAAATTCTCCTTTTGGTTTTCTTTAGATGCTACATGTTAAGACGTACATGCCACAACAATTCTTTTCGAGATACAACATGTAGTTTTGGAGATACAAGCTAATTTTGTACTATGCGTTATTTCTTCTCGTAAAGAGTTTCCAATGCGTACGTATATGTCTTTACTCTGCAAAACTGTATTTCCTTATGAAGTGGTATTCTTACATATCCTTTCGAGAGAAAACTGTCCTGTGCCTTCTCTTTTGAGGCTACACACTTAGACATACACGCAACATGAAAGCTTTTCGACTTACAACGTGTTGTTTAGGAAAAACAAGATAATTTCGCACGATGCGGCATTTCCTTAAAACGTGATTTTCTGAAAAATTTTGACGAAAGAAAATTCTCCTTTTGGTTCTCGTTAGATGCTACATGTTAAGACGTACACGCCACAACAATTCTTTACGAGATACAACATGTAGTTTTGGAGATACAAGCTAATTTTGTACTATGCGTTATTTCTTCTCGTAAAGAGTTTCCAATGCGTATGTATATGTCTTTACTCTGCAAAACTGTATTTCCTTATGAAGTGGTATTCTTACATATCCTTTCGAGAGAAAACTGTCCTGTGCCTTCTCTTTTGAGGCTACACACTTAGACATACACGCAACATGAAAGCTTTTCGACTTACAACGTGTTGTTTAGGAAAAACAAGATAATTTCGCACGATGCGGGATTTCCTTAAAACGTGATTTTCTGAAAAATTTTGACGAAAGAAAATTCTCCTTTTGGTTTTCTTTAGATGCTACATGTTAAGACGTACATGCCACAACAATTCATTTCGAGATACAACATGTAGTTTTGGAGATACAAGCTAATTTTGTACTATGCGTTATTTCTTCTCGTAAAGAGTTTCCAATGCGTACGTATATGTCTTTACTCTGCAAAACTGTATTTCCTTATGAAGTGGTATTCTTACATATCCTTTCGAGAGAAAACTGTCCTGTGCCTTCTCTTTTGAGGCTACACACTTAGACATACACGCAACATGAAAGCTTTTCGACTTACAACGTGTTGTTTAGGAAAGAGAGAAAACTGTCCTGTGCCTTCTCTTTTGAGGCTACACACTTAGACATACAAGCAACATGAAAGCTTTTCGACTTAAAACTTGTTGTTTAGGAAAAACAAGATAATTTCGCACGATGCGGGATTTCCTTAAAACGTGATTTTCTGAAAAATTTTGACGAAAGAAAATTCTCCTTTTGGTTCTCTTTAGATGCTACATGTTAAGACGTACACGCCACAACAATTCTTTTCGAGATACAACATGTAGTTTTGGAGATACAAGCTAATTTTGTGCTATGCGTTATTTCTTCTCGTAAAGAGTTTATAATGCGTACTTATATGTCTTTACTCTGCAAAACTGTATTTCCTTATGAAGTGGTATTCTTACATATCCTTTCGAGAGAAAACTGTCCTGTGCCTTCTCTTCTGAGGCTACACACTTAGACATACACGCAACATGATAGCTTTTCGACTTACAACGTGTTGTTTAGGAAAAACAAGATAATTTCGCACGATGCGGGATTTCCTTAAAACGTGATTTTCTGAAAAATTTTGACGAAAGAAAATTCTCCTTTTGGTTCTCTTTAGATGCTACATGTTAAGACGTACACGCCACAGCAATTCTTTTCGAGTTACAACGTTTAGTTTTGGAGATACAAGCTAATTTTGTACGATGCCTTATTTCTTCTCGTAAAGAGTTTCCAATACGTACGTATATGTCTTTACTCTGCAAAACTGTATTTCCTTATGAAGTGGTATTCTTACATATCCTTTCGAGAGAAAACTCTCCTGTGCCTTCTCTTTTGAGGCTACACACTTAGACATACACGCAACATGAAAGCTTTTCGACTTACAACGTGTTGTTTAGGAAAAACTAGATAATTTCGCATGATGCGGGATTTCCTTAAAACGTGATTTTCTGAAAAATTTTGAAGAAAGAAAATTCTCCTTTTGGTTCTCTTTAGATGCTACATGTTAAGACGTACACGCCACAACAATTCTTTTCGAGATACAACGTGTAGTTTTGGAGATACAAGCTAATTTTGTACTATGCGTTATTTCTTCTCGTAAAGAGTTTCCAATGCGTACGTATATGTCTTTACTCTGCAAAACTGTATTTCCTTATGAAGTGGTATTCTTACATATCCTTTCGAGAGAAACCTGTCCTGTGCCTTCTCTTTTGAGGCTACACACTTAGACATACACGCAACATGAAAGCTTTTCGACTTACAACGTGTTGTTTAGGAAAAACAAGATAATTTCGCACGATGCGGGATTTCCTTAAAACGTGATTTTCTGAAAAATTTTGACGAAAGAAAATTCTCCTTTTGGTTCTCCTTAGATGCTACATGTTAAGACGTACACGCCACAACAATTCTTTTCGAGATACAACGTGTAGTTTTGGAGATACAAGCAAATTTTGTACTGTGCGTTATTTCTTCTCCTAAAGAGTTTCCAATGCGTACGTATATGTCTTTACTCTGCAAAACTGTATTTCCTTATGAAGTGGTATTGTTACATATCCTTTCGAGAGAAAACTGTCCTGTGCCTTCTCTTTTGAGGCTACACACTTAGACATACACGCAACATGAAAGCTTTTCGACTTACAACGTGTTGTTTAGGAAAAACAAGATAATTTCGCACGATGCGGGATTTCCTTAAAACGTGATTTTCTGAAAAATTTTGACGAAAGAAAATTCTCCTTTTGGTTCTCTTTAGATACTACATGTTAAGACCTACACGCCACAACAATTCTTTTCGAGATACAACGTGTAGTTTTGGAGATACACGCTAATTTTGTACTATGCGTTATTTCTTCTCATAAAGAGTTTCCAATGCGTACGTATATGTCTTTACTCTGCAAAACTGTATTTCCTTATGAAGTTGTATTCTTACATATCCTTTCGAGAGAAAACTGTCCTGTGCCTTCTCTTTTGAGGCTACACACTTAGACATACACGCAACATGAAAGCTTTTCGACTTACAACGTGTTGTTTAGGAAAAACAAGATAATTTCGCACGATGCGGGATTTCCTTAAAACGTGATTTTCTGAAAAATTTTGACGAAAGAAAATTCTCCTTTTGGTTCTCTTTAAATGCTACATGTTAAGACGTACACGCCACAACAATTCTTTTCGAGATACAACATGTAGTTTTGGAGATACAAGCTAATTTTGTACTATGCGTTATTTCTTCTCTTAATGAGTTTCCAATGCGTATGTATATGTCTTTACTCTGCAAAACTGTATTTCCTTATGAAGTGGTATTCTTACATATCCTTTAGAGAGAAAACTGTCCTGTGCCTTCTCTTTTGAGGCTACACACTTAGACATACACGCAACATGAAAGCTTTTCGACTTACAACGTGTTGTTTAGGAAAAACAAGATAATTTCGCAAGATGCCGGATTTCCTTAAAACGTGATTTTCTGAAAAATTTTGACGAAAGAAAATTCTCCTTTTGGTTCTCTTTAGAAGCTACATGTTAAGACGTACACGCCACAGCAATTCTTTTCGAGTTACAACGTGTAGTTTTGGAGATACAAGCTAATTTTGTACGATGCCTTATTTCTTCTCGTAAAGAGTTTCCAATGCGTACGTATATGTCTTTACTCTGCAAAACTGTATTTCCTTATGAAGTGGTATTCGTACATATCCTTTCGAGAGAAAACTGTCCTGTGCCTTCTCTTTTGAGGCTACACACTTAGACATACACGCAACATGAAAGCTTTTCGACTTACAACGTGTTGTTTAGGAAAAACAAGATAATTTCGCACGATGCGGGATTTCCTTAAAATGTGATTTTCTGAAAAATTTTGACGAAAGAAAATTCTCCTTTTGGTTCTCTTTAGATGCTACATGTTAAGACGTACACGCCACAACAATTCTTTTCGAGATACAACATGTAGTTTTGGAGATACAAGCTAATTTTGTACCATGCGTTATTTCTTCTCGTAAAGAGTTTCCAATGTGTACGTATATGTCTTTACTCTGCAAAACTGTATTTCCTTATGAAGTGGTATTCTTACATATCCTTTCGAGAGAAAACTGTCCTGTGCCTTCTCTTTTGAGGCTACACACTTAGACATACACGCAACATGAAAGCTTTTCGACTTACAACGTGTTGTTTAGGAAAAACAAGATAATTTCGCACGATGCGGGATTTCCTTAAAACGTGATTTTCTGAAAAATTTTGACGAAAGAAAATTCTCCTTTTGGTTCTCTTTAGATTCTACATGTTAAGACGTACACGCCACAACAATTCTTTTCGAGATACAACATGTAGTTTTGGAGATACAAGCTAATTTTGTACTATGCGTTATTTCTTCTCGTAAAGAGTTTCCAATGCGTAGGTATATGTTTTTACTCTGCAAAACTGTATTTCCTTATGAAGTGGTATTCTTACATATCCTTTCGAGAGAAAACTCTCCTGTGCCTTCTCTTTTGAGGCTACACACTTAGACATACACGCAAAATGAAAGCTTTTCGACTTACAACGTGTTGTTTAGGAAAAACAAGATAATTTCGCACGATGCGGGATTTCCTTAAAACGTGATTTTCTGAAAAATTTTGACGAAAGAAAATTCTCCTTTTGGTTCTCTTTAGAAACTACATGTTAAGACCTACACGCCACAACAATTCTTTTCGAGATACAACGTGTAGTTTTTGAGATACAAGCTAATTTTGTACTATGCGTTATTTCTTCTCGTAAAGAGTTTCCAATGCGTACGTATATGTCTTTACTCTGCAAAACTGTATTTCCTTATGAAGTGGTATTCTTACATATCCTTTCGAGAGAAAACTGTCCTGTGCCTTCTCTTTTGAGGCTACACACTTAGACATACACGCAACATGAAAGCTTTTCGACTTACACCTGTTGTTTAGGAAAAACAAGATAATTTCGCACGATGCGGGATTTCCTTAAAACGTGATTTTCTGAAAAATTTTGACGAAAGAAAATTCTCCTTTTGGTTCTCTTTAGATGCTACATGTTAAGACGTACACGCCACAACAATTCTTTTCGAGATACAACATGTAGTTTTGGAGATACAAGCTAATTTTGTACTATGCGTTATTTCTTCTCGTAAAGAGTTTCCAATGCGTACGTATATGTCTTTACTCTGCAAAACTGTATTTCCTTATGAAGTGGTATTCTTACATATCCTTTCGAGAGAAAACTGTCCTGTGCCTTCCCTTTTGAGGCTACACACTTAGACATACACGCAACATGAAAGCTTTTCGACTTACAATGTGTTGTTTAGGAAAACAAGATAATTTCGCACGATGCGGGATTTCCTTAAAACGTGATTTTCTGAAAAATTTTGACGAAAGAAAATGCTCCTTTTGGTTCTCTTTAAATGCTACATGTTAAGACGTACACGCCACAACAATTCTTTTCGAGATACAACATGTAGTTTTGGAGATACAAGCTAATTTTGTACTATGCGTTATTTCTTCTCTTAATGAGTTTCCAATGCGTACGTATATGTCTTTACTCTGCAAAACTGTATTTCCTTATGAAGTGGTATTCTTACATATCCTTTCGAGAGAAAACTGTCCTGTGCCTTCTCTTTTGAGGCTACACACTTAGACATACACGCAACATGAAAGCTTTTCGACTTACAACGTGTTGTTTAGGAAAAACAAGATAATTTCGCAAGATGCCGGATTTCCTTAAAACGTGATTTTCTGAAAAATTTTGACGAAAGAAAATTCTCCTTTTGGTTCTCTTTAGATGCTACATGTTAAGACGTACACGCCACAGCAATTCTTTTCGAGTTACAACGTGTAGTTTTGGAGATACAAGCTAATTTTGTAGGATGCCTTATTTCTTCTCGTAAAGAGTTTCCAATACGTACGTATATGTCTTTACTCTGCAAAACTGTATTTCCTTATGAAGTGGTATTCTTACATATCCTTTCGAGAGAAAACTCTCCTGTGCCTTCTCTTTTGAGGCTACACACTTAGACATACACGCAACACGAAAGCTTTTCGAGTTACAACGTGTTGTTTAGGAAAAACAAGATAATTTCGCACGATGCGGGATTTCCTTAAAACGTGATTTTCTGAAAAATTTGGACGAAAGAAAATTCTCCTTTTGGTTCTCTTTAGATGCTACATGTTAAGACGTACACGCCACAACAATTCTTTTCGAGATACAACGTGTAGTTTTGGAGATACCAGTAAATTTTGTACTATGCGTTATTTCTTCTCGTAAAGAGTTTCCAATGCGTACGTATATGTCTTTACTCTGCAAAACTGTATTTCCTTATGAAGTGGTATTCGTACATATCCTTTCGAGAGAAAACTGTCCTGTGCCTTCTCTTTTGAGGCTACACACTTAGACATACACGCAACATGAAAGCTTTTCGACTTACAACGTGTTGTTTAGGAAAAACAAGATAATTTCGCAAGATGCGGGATTTCCTTAAAACGTGATTTTCTGAAAAATTTTGACGAAAGAAAATTCTCCTTTTGGTTCTCGTTAGATGCTACATGTTAAGACGTACACGCCACAACAATTCTTTTAGAGATACAACGTGTAGTTTTGGAGATACAAGCTAATTTTGTACTATGCGTTATTTCTTCACGTAAAGAGTTTCCAATGCGTACGTATATGTCTTTACTCTGCAAAACTGTATTTCCTTATGAAGTGGTATTCTTACATATCCTTTCAAGAGAAAACTGTCCTGTGCCTTCTCTTTTGAGGCTACACACTTAGACATACACGCAACATGAAAGCTTTTCGACTTACAACGTGTTGTTTAGGAAAAACAAGATAATTACGCAAGACGCGGGATTTCCTTAAAACGTGATTTTCTGAAAAGTTTGACGAAAGAAAATTCTCCTTTTGGTTCTCTTTAGATGCTACATGTTAAGACGTACACGCCACAACAATTCTTTTCGAGATACAACATGTAGTTTTGGAGATACAAGCTAATTTTGTACTATGCGTTATTTCTTCTCGTAAAGAGTTTATAATGTGTACGTATATGTCTTTACTCTGCAAAACTGTATTTCCTTATGAAGTGGTATTCTTACATATCCTTTCGAGAGAAAACTGTCCTGTGCCTTCTCTTCTGAGGCTACACACTTAGACATACACGCAACATGATAGCTTTTCGACTTACAACGTGTTGTTTAGGAAAAACAAGATAATTTCGCACGATGCGGGATTTCCTTAAAACGTGATTTTCTGAAAAATTTTGACGAAAGAAAATTCTCCTTTTGGTTCTCTTTAGATGCTACATGTTAAGACGTACACTCCACAACAATTCTTTTTGAGATACAACATGTAGTTTTGGAGATACAAGCTAATATTGTACTATGCGTTATTTCTTCTCGTAAAGAGTTTCCAATGCTTACGTATATGTCTTTACTCTGCAAAACTGTATTTCCTTATGAAGTGGTATTCTTACATATCCTTTCGAGAGAAAACTGTCCTGTGCCTTCTCTTTTGAGGCTACACACTTAGACATACACGCAACATGAAAGCTTTTCGACTTACAACGTGTTGTTTAGGAAAAACAAGATAATTTCGCACGATGCGGGATTTCCTTAAAACGTGATTTTCTGAAAAATTTTGACGAAAGAAAATTCTCCTTTTGGTTCTCTTTAGATGCTACATGTTAAGACGTACACGCCACAGCAATTCTTTTCGAGTTACAACATGTAGTTTTGGAGATACAAGCTAATTTTTACGATGCCTTATTTCTTCTCGTAAAGAGTTTCCAATACGTACGTATATGTCTTTACTCTGCAAAACTGTATTTCCTTATGAAGTGGTATTCTTACATATCCTTTCGAGAGAAAACTCTCCTGTGCCTTCTCTTTTGAGGCTACACACTTAGACATACACGCAACATGAAAGCTTTTCGACTTACAACGTGCTGTTTAGGAAAAACAAGATAATTTCGCACGATGCGTGATTTCCTTAAAACGTGATTTTCTGAAAAATTTTGACAAAAAGAAAATTCTCCTTTTGGTTCTCTTTAGATGCTACATGTTAAGACGTACACGCCACAACAATTCTTTTCGAGATACAACGTGTAGTTTTGGAGATACAAACTAATTTTTTACTATGCGTTATTTCTTCTCGTAAAGAGTTTCCAATGCGTACGTATATGTCTTTACTCTGCAAAACTGTATTTCCTTATGAAGTGGTATTCTTACATATCCTTTCGAGAGAAAACTGTCCTGTGCCTTCTCTTTTGAGGCTACACACTTAGACATACACGCAACATGAAAGCTTTTCGACTTACAACGTGTTGTTTAGGAAAAACAAGATAATTTCGCACGATGCGGGATTTCCTTAAAACGTGATTTTCTGAAAAATTTTGACGAAAGAAAATTCTCCTTTTGGTTCTCTTTAGAAACTTCATGTTAAGACCTACACGCCACAACAATTCTTTTCGAGATACAACGTGTAGTTTTTGAGATACAAGCTAATTTTGTACTATGCGTTATTTCTTCTCGTAAAGAGTTTCCAATGCGTACGTATATGTCTTTACTCTGCAAAACTGTATTTCCTTATGAAGTGGTATTCTTACATATCCTTTCGAGAGAAAACTGTCCTGTGCCTTCTCTTTTGAGGCTACACACTTAGACATACACGCAACATGAAAGCTTTTCGACTTACAACGTGTTGTTTAGGAAAAACAAGATAATTTCGCACGATGCGGGATTTCCTTAAAACGTGATTTTCTGAAAAATTTTGACGAAAGAAAATTCTCCTTTTGGTTCTCTTTAGATGCTACATGTTAAGACGTACACGCCACAACAATTCTTTTCGAGATACAACATGTAGTTTTGGAGATACAAGCTAATTTTGTACTATGCGTTATTTCTTCTCCTAAAGAGTTTCCAATGCGTACGTATATGTCTTTACTCTGCAAAACTGTATTTCCTTATGAAGTGGTATTCTTACATATCCTTTCGAGAGAAAACTGTCCTGTGCCTTCTCTTTTGAGGCTACACACTTAGACATACACGCAACATGAAAGCTTTTCGACTTACAACGTGTTGTTTAGGAAAAACAAGATAATTTCGCACGATGCGGGATTTCCTTAAAACGTGATTTTCTGAAAAATTTTGACGAAAGAAAATTCTCCTTTTGGTTCTCTTTAGATGCTACATGTTAAGACGTACACGCCACAACAATTCTTTTCGAGATACAACATGTAGTTTTGGAGATACAAGCTAATTTTGTACTATGCGTTATTTCTTCTCGTAAAGAGTTTCCAATGCATACGTATATGTCTTTACTCTGCAAAACTGTATTTCCTTATGAAGTGGTATTCTTACATATCCTTTCTTGAGAAAACTGTCCTGTGCCTTCTCTTTTGAGGCTACACACTTAGACATACACGCAACATGAAAGCTTTTCGACTTACAACGTGTTGTTTAGGAAAAACAAGATAATTTCGCACGATGCGGGATTTCCTTAAAACGTGATTTTCTGAAAAATTTTGACGAAAGAAAATTCTCCTTTTGGTTCTCTTTAGATGCTACATGTTAAGACGTACACGCCACAACAATTCTTTTCGAGATACAACGTGTAGTTTTGGAGATACAAGCGAATTTTGTACGATGCGTTATTTCTTCTCGTAAAGAGTTTCCAATGCGTACGTATATGTCTTTACTCTGCAAAACTGTATTTCCTTATGAAGTGGTATTCTTACATATCCTTTCGAGAGAAAACTGTCCTGTGCCTTCTCTTTTGAGGCTACACACTTAGACATACACGCAACATGAAAGCTTTTCGACTTACAACGTGTTGTTTAGGAAAAACAAGATAATTTCGCACGATGCGGGATTTCCTTAAAACGTGATTTTCTGAAAAATTTTGACGAAAGAAAATTCTCCTTTTGGTTCTCTTTAGATGCTACATGTTAAGACGTACACGCCACAACAATTCTTTTCGAGATACAACGTGTAGTTTTTGAGATACAAGCTAATTTTGTTCTATGCGTTATTTCTTCTCGTAAAGAGTTTCCAATGCGTACGTATATGTCTTTACTCTGCAAAACTGTATTTCCTTATGAAGTGGTATTCTTATATATCCTTTCGAGAGAAAACTGTCCTGTGCCTTCTCTTTTGAGGCTACACACTTAGACATACACGCAACATGAAAGCTTTTCGACTTACAACGTGTTGTTTAGGAAAAACAAGATAATTTCGCACGATGCGGGATTTCCTTAAAACGTGATTTTCTGAAAAATTTTGACGAAAGAAAATTCTCCTTTTGGTTCTCTTTAGATGCTACATGTTAAGACGTACACGCCACAACAATTCTTTTCGAGATACAACGTGTAGTTTTGGAGATACAAGCTAATTTTGTACGATGCGTTATTTCTTCTCGTAAAGAGTTTCCAATGCGTACGTATATGTCTTTACTCTGCAAAACTGTATTTCCTTATGAAGTGGTATTGTTACATATCCTTTCGAGAGAAAACTGTCCTGTGCCTTCTCTTTTGAGGCTACACACTTAGACATACACGCAACATGAAAGCTTTTCGACTTACAACGTGTTGTTTAGGAAAAACAAGATAATTTCGCACGATGCGGGATTTCCTTAAAACGTGATTTTCTGAAAAATTTTGACGAAAGAAAATTCTCCTTTTGGTTCTCTTTAGATGCTACATGTTAAGACGTACACGCCACAACAATTCTTTTCGAGATACAACATGTAGTTTTGGAGATACAAGCTAATTTTGCACTATGCGTTATTTCTTCCCGTAAAGAGTTTCCAATGCGTATGTATATGTCTTTACTCTGCAAAACTGTATTTCCTTATGAAGTGGTATTCTTACATATCCTTTCGAGAGAAAACTGTCCTCTGCCTTCCCTTTTGAGGCTACACACTTAGACATACACGCAACATGAAAGCTTTTCGACTTACAACGTGTTGTTTAGGAAAAACAAGATAATTTCGCACGATGCGGGATTTCCTTAAAACGTGATTTTCTGAAAAATTTTGACGAAAGAAAATTCTCCTTTGGTTCTCTTTAGATGCTACATGTTAAGACGTACACGCCACAACAATTCTTTTCGAGATACAACATGTAGTTTTGGAGATACAAGCTAATTTTGTACTATGCGTTATTTCTTCTCGTAAAGAGTTTCCAATACGTACGTATATGTCTTTACTCTGCAAAACTGTATTTCCTTATGAAGTGGTATTCTTACATATCCTTTCGAGAGAAAACTGTCCTGTGCCTTCTCTTTTGAGGCTACACACTTAGACATACACGCAACATGAAAGCTTTTCGACTTACAACGTGTTGTTTAGGAAAAACAAGATAATTTCGCACGATGCGGGATTTCCTTAAAACGTGATTTTCTGAAAAATTTTGACGAAAGAAAATTCTCCTTTTGGTTCTCTTTAGATGCTACATGTTAAGACGTACACGCCACAACAATTCTTTTCGAGATACAACGTGTAGTTTTGGAGATACAAGCGAATTTTGTACGATGCGTTATTTCTTCTTGTAAAGAGTTTCCAATGCGTACGTATATGTCTTTACTCTGCAAAACTGTATTTCCTTATGAAGTGGTATTCTTACATATCCTTTCGAGAGAAAACTGTCCTGTGCCTTCTCTTTTGAGGCTACACACTTAGACATACACGCAACATGAAAGCTTTTCGACTTACAACGTGTTGTTTAGGAAAAACAAGATAATTTCACACGATGCGGGATTTCCTTAAAACGTGATTTTCTGAAAAATTTTGACGAAAGAAAATTCTCCTTTTGGTTCTCTTTAGATGCTACATGTTAAGACGTACACGCCACAACAATTCTTTTCGAGATACAACATGTAGTTTTGGAGATACAAGCTAATTTTGTACTATGCGTTATTTCTTCCCGAAAAGAGTTTCCAATGCGTATGTATATGTCTTTACTCTGCAAAACTGTATTTCCTTATGAAGTGGTATTCTTACATATCCTTTCGAGAGAAAACTGTCCTCTGCCTTCCCTTTTGAGGCTACACACTTAGACATACACGCAACATGAAAGCTTTTCGACTTACAACGTGTTGTTTAGGAAAAACAAGATAATTTCGCACGATGCGGGATTTCCTTAAAACGTGATTTTCTGAAAAAATTTGACGAAAGAAAATTCTCCTTTGGTTCTCTTTAGATGCTACATGTTAAGACGTACACGCCACAACAATTCTTTTCGAGATACAACATGTAGTTTTGGAGATACAAGCTAATTTTGTACTATGCGTTATTTCTTCTCGTAAAGAGTTTCCAATACGTACGTATATGTCTTTACTCTGCAAAACTGTATTTCCTTATGAAGTGGTATTCGTACATATCCTTTCGAGAGAAAACTGTCCTGTGCCTTCTCTTTTGAGGCTACACACTTAGACATACACGGAACATGAAAGCTTTTCGACTTACAACGTGTTGTTTAGGAAAATCAAGATAATTTCGCACGATGCGGGATTTCCTTAAAACGTGATTTTCTGAAAAATTTTGACGAAAGAAAATCTCCTTTTGGTTCTCTTTAGATGCTACATGTTAAGACGTACACGCCACAACAATTCTTTTCGAGATACAACATGTAGTTTTGGAGATACAAGCTAATTTTGTACTATGCGTTATTTCTTCTCGTAAAGAGTTTCCAATGCGTACGTATATGTCTTTACTCTGCAAAACTGTATTTCCTTATGAAGTGGTATTCTTACATATCCTTTCGAGAGAAAACTGTCCTGTGCCTTCTCTTTTGAGGCTACACACTTAGACATACACGCAACATGATAGCTTTTCGACTTACAACGTGTTGTTTAGGAAAAACAAGATAATTTCGCACGATGCGGGATTTCCTTAAAACGTGATTTTCTGAAAAATTTTGACGAAAGAAAATTCTCCTTTTGGTTCTCTTTAGATGCTACATGATAAGACGTACACTCCACAACAATTCTTTTCGAGATACAACATGTAGTTTTGGAGATACAAGCTAATTTTGTACTATGCGTTATTTCTTCTCGTAAAGAGTTTCCAATGCTTACGTATATGTCTTTACTCTGCAAAACTGTATTTCCTTATGAAGTGGTATTCTTACATATCCTTTCGAGAGAAAACTGTCCTGTGCCTTCTCTTTTGAGGCTACACACTTAGACATACACGCAACATGAAAGCTTTTCGACTTACAACGTGTTGTTTAGGAAAAACAAGATAATTTCGCACGATGCGGGATTTCCTTAAAACGTGATTTTCTGAAAAATTTTGACGAAAGAAAATTCTCCTTTTGGTTCTCTTTAGATGCTACATGTTAAGACGTACACGCCACAGCAATTCTTTTCGAGTTACAACGTGTAGTTTTGGAGATACAAGCTTATTTTTACGATGCCTTATTTCTTCTCGTAAAGAGTTTCCAATACGTACATATATGTCTTTACTCTGCAAAACTGTATTTCCTTATGAAGTGGTATTCTTACATATCCTTTCGAGAGAAAACTCTCCTGTGCCTTCTCTTTTGAGGCTACACACTTAGACATACACGCAACATGAAAGCTTTTCGACTTACAACGTGCTGTTTAGGAAAAACAAGATAATTTCGCACGATGCGTGATTTCCTTAAAACGTGATTTTCTGAAAAATTTTGACAAAAAGAAAATTCTCCTTTTGGTTCTCTTTAGATGCTACATGTTAAGACGTACACGCCACAACAATTCTTTTCGAGATACAACGTGTAGTTTTGGAGATACAAACTAATTTTTTACTATGCGTTATTTCTTCTCGTAAAGAGTTTCCAATGCGTACGTATATGTCTTTACTCTGCAAAACTGTATTTCCTTATGAAGTGGTATTCTTACATATCCTTTCGAGAGAAAACTGTCCTGTGCCTTCTCTTTTGAGGCTACACACTTAGACATACACGCAACATGAAAGCTTTTCGACTTACAACGTGTTGTTTAGGAAAAACAAGATAATTTCGCACGATGCGGGATTTCCTTAAAACGTGATTTTCTGAAAAATTTTGACGAAAGAAAATTCTCCTTTTGGTTCTCTTTAGAAACTTCATGTTAAGACCTACACGCCACAACAATTCTTTTCGAGATACAACGTGTAGTTTTTGAGATACAAGCTAATTTTGTACTATGCGTTATTTCTTCTCGTAAAGAGTTTCCAATGCGTAGGTATATGTCTTTACTCTGCAAAACTGTATTTCCTTATGAAGTGGTATTCTTACATATCCTTTCGAGAGAAAACTGTCCTGTGCCTTCTCTTTTGAGGCTACACACTTAGACATACACGCAACATGAAAGCTTTTCGACTTACAACGTGTTGTTTAGGAAAAACAAGATAATTTCGCACGATGCGGGATTTCCTTAAAACGTGATTTTCTGAAAAATTTTGACGAAAGAAAATTCTCCTTTTGGTTCTCTTTAGATGCTACATGTTAAGACGTACACGCCACAACAATTCTTTTCGAGATACAACATGTAGTTTTGGAGATACAAGCTAATTTTGTACTATGCGTTATTTCTTCTCGTAAAGAGTTTCCAATGCGTACGTATATGTCTTTACTCTGCAAAACTGTATTTCCTTATGAAGTGGTATTCTTACATATCCTTTCGAGAGAAAACTGTCCTGTGCCTTCTCTTTTGAGGCTACACACTTAGACATACACGCAACATGAAAGCTTTTCGACTTACAACGTGTTGTTTAGGAAAAACAAGATAATTTCGCACGATGCGGGATTTCCTTAAAACGTGATTTTCTGAAAAATTTTGACGAAAGAAAATTCTCCTTTTGGTTCTCTTTAGATGCTACATGTTAAGACGTACACGCCACAACAATTCTTTTCGAGATACAACATGTAGTTTTGGAGATACAAGCTAATTTTGTACTATGCGTTATTTCTTCCCGTAAAGAGTTTCCAATGCGTATGTATATGTCTTTACTCTGCAAAACTGTATTTCCTTATGAAGTGGTATTCTTACATATCCTTTCGAGAGAAAACTGTCCTCTGCCTTCCCTTTTGAGGCTACACACTTAGACATACACGCAACATGAAAGCTTTTCGACTTACAACGTGTTGTTTAGGAAAAACAAGATAATTTCGCACGATGCGGGATTTCCTTAAAACGTGATTTTCTGAAAAAATTTGACGAAAGAAAATTCTCCTTTGGTTCTCTTTAGATGCTACATGTTAAGACGTACACGCCACAACAATTCTTTTCGAGATACAACATGTAGTTTTGGAGATACAAGCTAATTTTGTACTATGCGTTATTTCTTCTCGTAAAGAGTTTCCAATACGTACGTATATGTCTTTACTCTGCAAAACTGTATTTCCTTATGAAGTGGTATTCGTACATATCCTTTCGAGAGAAAACTGTCCTGTGCCTTCTCTTTTGAGGCTACACACTTAGACATACACGGAACATGAAAGCTTTTCGACTTACAACGTGTTGTTTAGGAAAATCAAGATAATTTCGCACGATGCGGGATTTCCTTAAAACGTGATTTTCTGAAAAATTTTGACGAAAGAAAATTCTCCTTTTGGTTCTCTTTAGATGCTACATGTTAAGACGTACACGCCACAACAATTCTTTTCGAGATACAACATGTAGTTTTGGAGATACAAGCTAATTTTGTACTATGCGTTATTTCTTCTCGTAAAGAGTTTCCAATGCGTACGTATATGTCTTTACTCTGCAAAACTGTATTTCCTTATGAAGTGGTATTCTTACATATCCTTTCGAGAGAAAACTGTCCTGTGCCTTCTCTTTTGAGGCTACACACTTAGACATACACGCAACATGATAGCTTTTCGACTTACAACGTGTTGTTTAGGAAAAACAAGATAATTTCGCACGATGCGGGATTTCCTTAAAACGTGATTTTCTGAAAAATTTTGACGAAAGAAAATTCTCCTTTTGGTTCTCTTTAGATGCTACATGTTAAGACGTACACTCCACAACAATTCTTTTCGAGATACAACATGTAGTTTTGGAGATACAAGCTAATTTTGTACTATGCGTTATTTCTTCTCGTAAAGAGTTTCCAATGCTTACGTATATGTCTTTACTCTGCAAAACTGTATTTCCTTATGAAGTGGTATTCTTACATATCCTTTCGAGAGAAAACTGTCCTGTGCCTTCTCTTTTGAGGCTACACACTTAGACATACACGCAACATGAAAGCTTTTCGACTTACAACGTGTTGTTTAGGAAAAACAAGATAATTTCGCACGATGCGGGATTTCCTTAAAACGTGATTTTCTGAAAAATTTTGACGAAAGAAAATTCTCCTTTTGGTTCTCTTTAGATGCTACATGTTAAGACGTACACGCCACAGCAATTCTTTTCGAGTTACAACGTGTAGTTTTGGAGATACAAGCTAATTTTTACGATGCCTTATTTCTTCTCGTAAAGAGTTTCCAATACGTACGTATATGTCTTTACTCTGCAAAACTGTATTTCCTTATGAAGTGGTATTCTTACATATCCTTTCGAGAGAAAACTCTCCTGTGCCTTCTCTTTTGAGGCTACACACTTAGACATACACGCAACATGAAAGCTTTTCGACTTACAACGTGCTGTTTAGGAAAAACAAGATAATTTCGCACGATGCGTGATTTCCTTAAAACGTGATTTTCTGAAAAATTTTGACAAAAAGAAAATTCTCCTTTTGGTTCTCTTTAGATGCTACATGTTAAGACGTACACGCCACAACAATTCTTTTCGAGATACAACGTGTAGTTTTGGAGATACAAACTAATTTTTTACTATGCGTTATTTCTTCTCGTAAAGAGTTTCCAATGCGTACGTATATGTCTTTACTCTGCAAAACTGTATTTCCTTATGAAGTGGTATTCTTACATATCCTTTCGAGAGAAAACTGTCCTGTGCCTTCTCTTTTGAGGCTACACACTTAGACATACACGCAACATGAAAGCTTTTCGACTTACAACGTGTTGTTTAGGAAAAACAAGATAATTTCGCACGATGCGGGATTTCCTTAAAACGTGATTTTCTGAAAAATTTTGACGAAAGAAAATTCTCCTTTTGGTTCTCTTTAGAAACTTCATGTTAAGACCTACACGCCACAACAATTCTTTTCGAGATACAACGTGTAGTTTTTGAGATACAAGCTAATTTTGTACTATGCGTTATTTCTTCTCGTAAAGAGTTTCCAATGCGTACGTATATGTCTTTACTCTGCAAAACTGTATTTCCTTATGAAGTGGTATTCTTACATATCCTTTCGAGAGAAAACTGTCCTGTGCCTTCTCTTTTGAGGCTACACACTTAGACATACACGCAACATGAAAGCTTTTCGACTTACAACGTGTTGTTTAGGAAAAACAAGATAATTTCGCACGATGCGGGATTTCCTTAAAACGTGATTTTCTGAAAAATTTTGACGAAAGAAAATTCTCCTTTTGGTTCTCTTTAGATGCTACATGTTAAGACGTACACGCCACAACAATTCTTTTCGAGATACAACATGTAGTTTTGGAGATACAAGCTAATTTTGTACTATGCGTTATTTCTTCTCGTAAAGAGTTTCCAATGCGTACGTATATGTCTTTACTCTGCAAAACTGTATTTCCTTATGAAGTGGTATTCTTACATATCCTTTCGAGAGAAAACTGTCCTGTGCCTTCTCTTTTGAGGCTACACACTTAGACATACACGCAACATGAAAGCTTTTCGACTTACAACGTGTTGTTTAGGAAAAACAAGATAATTTCGCACGATGCGGGATTTCCTTAAAACGTGATTTTCTGAAAAATTTTGACGAAAGAAAATTCTCCTTTGGTTCTCTTTAGATGCTACATGTTAAGACGTACACGCCACAACAATTCTTTTCGAGATACAACATGTAGTTTTGGAGATACAAGCTAATTTTGTACTATGCGTTATTTCTTCTCGTAAAGAGTTTCCAATACGTACGTATATGTCTTTACTCTGCAAAACTGTATTTCCTTATGAAGTGGTATTCGTACATATCCTTTCGAGAGAAAACTGTCCTGTGCCTTCTCTTTTGAGGCTACACACTTAGACATACACGGAACATGAAAGCTTTTCGACTTACAACGTGTTGTTTAGGAAAATCAAGATAATTTCGCACGATGCGGGATTTCCTTAAAACGTGATTTTCTGAAAAATTTTGACGAAAGAAAATTCTCCTTTTGGTTCTCTTTAGATGCTACATGTTAAGACGTACACGCCACAACAATTCTTTTCGAGATACAACATGTAGTTTTGGAGATACAAGCTAATTTTGTACTATGCGTTATTTCTTCTCGTAAAGAGTTTCCAATGCGTACGTATATGTCTTTACTCTGCAAAACTGTATTTCCTTATGAAGTGGTATTCTTACATATCCTTTCGAGAGAAAACTGTCCTGTGCCTTCTCTTTTGAGGCTACACACTTAGACATACACGCAACATGATAGCTTTTCGACTTACAACGTGTTGTTTAGGAAAAACAAGATAATTTCGCACGATGCGGGATTTCCTTAAAACGTGATTTTCTGAAAAATTTTGACGAAAGAAAATTCTCCTTTTGGTTCTCTTTAGATGCTACATGTTAAGACGTACACTCCACAACAATTCTTTTCGAGATACAACATGTAGTTTTGGAGATACAAGCTAATTTTGTACTATGCGTTATTTCTTCTCGTAAAGAGTTTCCAATGCTTACGTATATGTCTTTACTCTGCAAAACTGTATTTCCTTATGAAGTGGTATTCTTACATATCCTTTCGAGAGAAAACTGTCCTGTGCCTTCTCTTTTGAGGCTACACACTTAGACATACACGCAACATGAAAGCTTTTCGACTTACAACGTGTTGTTTAGGAAAAACAAGATAATTTCGCACGATGCGGGATTTCCTTAAAACGTGATTTTCTGAAAAATTTTGACGAAAGAAAATTCTCCTTTTGGTTCTCTTTAGATGCTACATGTTAAGACGTACACGCCACAGCAATTCTTTTCGAGTTACAACGTGTAGTTTTGGAGATACAAGCTAATTTTTACGATGCCTTATTTCTTCTCGTAAAGAGTTTCCAATACGTACGTATATGTCTTTACTCTGCAAAACTGTATTTCCTTATGAAGTGGTATTCTTACATATCCTTTCGAGAGAAAACTCTCCTGTGCCTTCTCTTTTGAGGCTACACACTTAGACATACACGCAACATGAAAGCTTTTCGACTTACAACGTGCTGTTTAGGAAAAACAAGATAATTTCGCACGATGCGTGATTTCCTTAAAACGTGATTTTCTGAAAAATTTTGACAAAAAGAAAATTCTCCTTTTGGTTCTCTTTAGATGCTACATGTTAAGACGTACACGCCACAACAATTCTTTTCGAGATACAACGTGTAGTTTTGGAGATACAAACTAATTTTTTACTATGCGTTATTTCTTCTCGTAAAGAGTTTCCAATGCGTACGTATATGTCTTTACTCTGCAAAACTGTATTTCCTTATGAAGTGGTATTCTTACATATCCTTTCGAGAGAAAACTGTCCTGTGCCTTCTCTTTTGAGGCTACACACTTAGACATACACGCAACATGAAAGCTTTTCGACTTACAACGTGTTGTTTAGGAAAAACAAGATAATTTCGCACGATGCGGGATTTCCTTAAAACGTGATTTTCTGAAAAATTTTGACGAAAGAAAATTCTCCTTTTGGTTCTCTTTAGAAACTTCATGTTAAGACCTACACGCCACAACAATTCTTTTCGAGATACAACGTGTAGTTTTTGAGATACAAGCTAATTTTGTACTATGCGTTATTTCTTCTCGTAAAGAGTTTCCAATGCGTACGTATATGTCTTTACTCTGCAAAACTGTATTTCCTTATGAAGTGGTATTCTTACATATCCTTTCGAGAGAAAACTGTCCTGTGCCTTCTCTTTTGAGGCTACACACTTAGACATACACGCAACATGAAAGCTTTTCGACTTACAACGTGTTGTTTAGGAAAAACAAGATAATTTCGCACGATGCGGGATTTCCTTAAAACGTGATTTTCTGAAAAATTTTGACGAAAGAAAATTCTCCTTTTGGTTCTCTTTAGATGCTACATGTTAAGACGTACACGCCACAACAATTCTTTTCGAGATACAACATGTAGTTTTGGAGATACAAGCTAATTTTGTACTATGCGTTATTTCTTCTCGTAAAGAGTTTCCAATGCGTACGTATATGTCTTTACTCTGCAAAACTGTATTTCCTTATGAAGTGGTATTCTTACATATCCTTTCGAGAGAAAACTGTCCTGTGCCTTCTCTTTTGAGGCTACACACTTAGACATACACGCAACATGAAAGCTTTTCGACTTACAACGTGTTGTTTAGGAAAAACAAGATAATTTCGCACGATGCGGGATTTCCTTAAAACGTGATTTTCTGAAAAAATTTGACGAAAGAAAATTCTCCTTTGGTTCTCTTTAGATGCTACATGTTAAGACGTACACGCCACAACAATTCTTTTCGAGATACAACATGTAGTTTTGGAGATACAAGCTAATTTTGTACTATGCGTTATTTCTTCTCGTAAAGAGTTTCCAATACGTACGTATATGTCTTTACTCTGCAAAACTGTATTTCCTTATGAAGTGGTATTCGTACATATCCTTTCGAGAGAAAACTGTCCTGTGCCTTCTCTTTTGAGGCTACACACTTAGACATACACGGAACATGAAAGCTTTTCGACTTACAACGTGTTGTTTAGGAAAATCAAGATAATTTCGCACGATGCGGGATTTCCTTAAAACGTGATTTTCTGAAAAATTTTGACGAAAGAAAATTCTCCTTTTGGTTCTCTTTAGATGCTACATGTTAAGACGTACACGCCACAACAATTCTTTTCGAGATACTACATGTAGTTTTGGAGATACAAGCTAATTTTGTACTATGCGTTATTTCTTCTCGTAAAGAGTTTCCAATGCATACGTATATGTCTTTACTCTGCAAAACTGTATTTCCTTATGAAGTGGTATTCTTACATATCCTTTCTTGAGAAAACTGTCCTGTGCCTTCTCTTTTGAGGCTACACACTTAGACATACACGCAACATGAAAGCTTTTCGACTTACAACGTGTTGTTTAGGAAAAACAAGATAATTTCGCACGATGCGGGATTTCCTTAAAACGTGATTTTCTGAAAAATTTTGACGAAAGAAAATTCTCCTTTTGGTTCTCTTTAGATGCTACATGTTAAGACGTACACGCCACAACAATTCTTTTCGAGATACAACATGTAGTTTTGGAGATACAAGCTAATTTTGTACTATGCGTTATTTCTTCTCCTAAAGAGTTTCCAATGCGTACGTATATGTCTTTACTCTGCAAAACTGTATTTCCTTATGAAGTGGTATTCTTACATATCCTTTCGAGAGAAAACTGTCCTGTGCCTTCTCTTTTGAGGCTACACACTTAGACATACACGCAACATGAAAGCTTTTCGACTTACAACGTGTTGTTTAGGAAAAACAAGATAATTTCGCACGATGCGGGATTTCCTTAAAACGTGATTTTCTGAAAAATTTTGACGAAAGAAAATTCTCCTTTTGGTTCTCTTTAGATGCTACATGTTAAGACGTACACGCCACAACAATTCTTTTCGAGATACAACATGTAGTTTTGGAGATACAAGCTAATTTTGTACTATGCGTTATTTCTTCTCGTAAAGAGTTTCCAATGCATACGTATATGTCTTTACTCTGCAAAACTGTATTTCCTTATGAAGTGGTATTCTTACATATCCTTTCTTGAGAAAACTGTCCTGTGCCTTCTCTTTTGAGGCTACACACTTAGACATACACGCAACATGAAAGCTTTTCGACTTACAACGTGTTGTTTAGGAAAAACAAGATAATTTCGCACGATGCGGGATTTCCTTAAAACGTGATTTTCTGAAAAATTTTGACGAAAGAAAATTCTCCTTTTGGTTCTCTTTAGATGCTACATGTTAAGACGTACACGCCACAACAATTCTTTTCGAGATACAACGTGTAGTTTTGGAGATACAAGCGAATTTTGTACGATGCGTTATTTCTTCTCGTAAAGAGTTTCCAATGCGTACATATATGTCTTTACTCTGCAAAACTGTATTTCCTTATGAAGTGGTATTCTTACATATCCTTTCGAGAGAAAACTGTCCTGTGCCTTCTCTTTTGAGGCTACACACTTAGACATACACGCAACATGAAAGCTTTTCGACTTACAACGTGTTGTTTAGGAAAAACAAGATAATTTCGCACGATGCGGGATTTCCTTAAAACGTGATTTTCTGAAAAATTTTGACGAAAGAAAATTCTCCTTTTGGTTCTCTTTAGATGCTACATGTTAAGACGTACACGCCACAACAATTCTTTTCGAGATACAACGTGTAGTTTTGGAGATACAAGCTAATTTTGTACTATGCGTTATTTCTTCTCGTAAAGAGTTTCCAATGCATACGTATATGTCTTTACTCTGCAAAACTGTATTTCCTCATGAAGTGGTATTCTTACATATCCTTTCGAGCGAAAACTGTCCTGTGCCTTCTCTTTTGAGGCTACACACTTAGACATACACGCAACATGAAAGCTTTTCGACTTACAACGTGTTGTTTAGGAAAAACAAGATAATTTCGCACGATGCCGGATTTCCTTAAAACGTGATTTTCTGAAAAATTTTGACGAAAGAAAATTCTCCTTTTGGTTCTCTTTAGATGCTACATGTTAAGACGTACACGCCACAACAATTCTTTTCGAGATACAACGTGTAGTTTTTGAGATACAAGCTAATTTTGTTCTATGCGTTATTTCTTCTCGTAAAGAGTTTCCAATGCGTACGTATATGTCTTTACTCTGCAAAACTGTATTTCCTTATGAAGTGGTATTCTTATATATCCTTTCGAGAGAAAACTGTCCTGTGCCTTCTCTTTTGAGGCTACACACTTAGACATATACGCAACATGAAAGCTTTTCGACTTACAACGTGTTGTTTAGGAAAAACAAGATAATTTCGCACGATGCGGGATTTCCTTAAAACGTGATTTTCTGAAAAATTTTGACGAAAGAAAATTCTCCTTTTGGTTCTCTTTAGATGCTACATGTTAAGACGTACACGCCACAACAATTCTTTTCGAGATACAACGTGTAGTTTTGGAGATACAATCTAATTTTGTACGATGCGTTATTTCTTCTCGTAAAGAGTTTCCAATGCGTACGTATATGTCTTTACTCTGCAAAACTGTATTTCCTTATGAAGTGGTATTGTTACATATCCTTTCGAGAGAAAACTGTCCTGTGCCTTCTCTTTTGAGGCTACACACTTAGACATACACGCAACATGAAAGCTTTTCGACTTACAACGTGTTGTTTAGGAAAAACAAGATAATTTCGCACGATGCGGGATTTCCTTAAAACGTGATTTTCTGAAAAATTTTGACGAAAGAAAATTCTCCTTTTGGTTCTCTTTAGATGCTACATGTTAAGACGTACACGCCACAACAATTCTTTTCGAGATACAACATGTAGTTTTGGAGATACAAGCTAATTTTGTACTATGCATTATTTCTTCCCGTAAAGAGTTTCCAATGCGTATGTATATGTCTTTACTCTGCAAAACTGTATTTCCTTATGAAGTGGTATTCTTACATATCCTTTCGAGAGAAAACTGTCCTCTGCCTTCCCTTTTGAGGCTACACACTTAGACATACACGCAACATGAAAGCTTTTCGACTTACAACGTGTTGTTTAGGAAAAACAAGATAATTTCGCACGATGCGGGATTTCCTTAAAACGTGATTTTCTGAAAATTTTGACGAAAGAAAATTCTCCTTTGGTTCTCTTTAGATGCTACATGTTAAGACGTACACGCCACAACAATTCTTTTCGAGATACAACATGTAGTTTTGGAGATACAAGCTAATTTTGTACTATGCGTTATTTCTTCTCGTAAAGAGTTTCCAATACGTACGTATATGTCTTTACTCTGCAAAACTGTATAACCTTATGAAGTGGTATTCGTACATATCCTTTCGAGAGAAAACTGTCCTGTGCCTTCTCTTTTGAGGCTACACACTTAGACATACACGGAACATGAAAGCTTTTCGACTTACAACGTGTTGTTTAGGAAAATCAAGATAATTTCGCACGATGCGGGATTTCCTTAAAACGTAATTTTCTGAAAAATTTTGACGAAAGAAAATTCTCCTTTTGGTTCTCTTTAGATGCTACATGTTAAGACGTACACGCCACAACAATTCTTTTCGAGATACAACATGTAGTTTTGGAGATACAAGCTAATTTTGTACTATGCGTTATTTCTTCTCGTAAAGAGTTTCCAATGCGTACGTATATGTCTTTACTCTGCAAAACTGTATTTCCTTATGAAGTGGTATTCTTACATATCCTTTCGGGAGAAAACTGTCCTGTGCCTTCTCTTTTGAGGCTACACACTTAGACATACACGCAACATGAAAGCTTTTCGACTTACAACGTGTTGTTTAGGAAAAACAAGATAATTTCGCACGATGCGGGATTTCCTTAAAACGTGATTTTCTGAAAAAATTTGACGAAAGAAAATTCTCCTTTGGTTCTCTTTAGATGCTACATGTTAAGACGTACACGCCACAACAATTCTTTTCGAGATACAACATGTAGTTTTGGAGATACAAGCTAATTTTGTACTATGCGTTATTTCTTCTCGTAAAGAGTTTCCAATACGTACGTATATGTCTTTACTCTGCAAAACTGTATTTCCTTATGAAGTGGTATTCGTACATATCCTTTCGAGAGAAAACTGTCCTGTGCCTTCTCTTTTGAGGCTACACACTTAGACATACACGGAACATGAAAGCTTTTCGACTTACAACGTGTTGTTTAGGAAAATCAAGATAATTTCGCACGATGCGGGATTTCCTTAAAACGTGATTTTCTGAAAAATTTTGACGAAAGAAAATTCTCCTTTTGGTTCTCTTTAGATGCTACATGTTAAGACGTACACGCCACAACAATTCTTTTCGAGATACTACATGTAGTTTTGGAGATACAAGCTAATTTTGTACTATGCGTTATTTCTTCTCGTAAAGAGTTTCCAATGCATACGTATATGTCTTTACTCTGCAAAACTGTATTTCCTTATGAAGTGGTATTCTTACATATCCTTTCTTGAGAAAACTGTCCTGTGCCTTCTCTTTTGAGGCTACACACTTAGACATACACGCAACATGAAAGCTTTTCGACTTACAACGTGTTGTTTAGGAAAAACAAGATAATTTCGCACGATGCGGGATTTCCTTAAAACGTGATTTTCTGAAAAATTTTGACGAAAGAAAATTCTCCTTTTGGTTCTCTTTAGATGCTACATGTTAAGACGTACACGCCACAACAATTCTTTTCGAGATACAACATGTAGTTTTGGAGATACAAGCTAATTTTGTACTATGCGTTATTTCTTCTCCTAAAGAGTTTCCAATGCGTACGTATATGTCTTTACTCTGCAAAACTGTATTTCCTTATGAAGTGGTATTCTTACATATCCTTTCGAGAGAAAACTGTCCTGTGCCTTCTCTTTTGAGGCTACACACTTAGACATACACGCAACATGAAAGCTTTTCGACTTACAACGTGTTGTTTAGGAAAAACAAGATAATTTCGCACGATGCGGGATTTCCTTAAAACGTGATTTTCTGAAAAATTTTGACGAAAGAAAATTCTCCTTTTGGTTCTCTTTAGATGCTACATGTTAAGACGTACACGCCACAACAATTCTTTTCGAGATACAACATGTAGTTTTGGAGATACAAGCTAATTTTGTACTATGCGTTATTTCTTCTCGTAAAGAGTTTCCAATGCATACGTATATGTCTTTACTCTGCAAAACTGTATTTCCTTATGAAGTGGTATTCTTACATATCCTTTCTTGAGAAAACTGTCCTGTGCCTTCTCTTTTGAGGCTACACACTTAGACATACACGCAACATGAAAGCTTTTCGACTTACAACGTGTTGTTTAGGAAAAACAAGATAATTTCGCACGATGCGGGATTTCCTTAAAACGTGATTTTCTGAAAAATTTTGACGAAAGAAAATTCTCCTTTTGGTTCTCTTTAGATGCTACATGTTAAGACGTACACGCCACAACAATTCTTTTCGAGATACAACGTGTAGTTTTGGAGATACAAGCGAATTTTGTACGATGCGTTATTTCTTCTCGTAAAGAGTTTCCAATGCGTACATATATGTCTTTACTCTGCAAAACTGTATTTCCTTATGAAGTGGTATTCTTACATATCCTTTCGAGAGAAAACTGTCCTGTGCCTTCTCTTTTGAGGCTACACACTTAGACATACACGCAACATGAAAGCTTTTCGACTTACAACGTGTTGTTTAGGAAAAACAAGATAATTTCGCACGATGCGGGATTTCCTTAAAACGTGATTTTCTGAAAAATTTTGACGAAAGAAAATTCTCCTTTTGGTTCTCTTTAGATGCTACATGTTAAGACGTACACGCCACAACAATTCTTTTCGAGATACAACGTGTAGTTTTGGAGATACAAGCTAATTTTGTACTATGCGTTATTTCTTCTCGTAAAGAGTTTCCAATGCATACGTATATGTCTTTACTCTGCAAAACTGTATTTCCTCATGAAGTGGTATTCTTACATATCCTTTCGAGCGAAAACTGTCCTGTGCCTTCTCTTTTGAGGCTACACACTTAGACATACACGCAACATGAAAGCTTTTCGACTTACAACGTGTTGTTTAGGAAAAACAAGATAATTTCGCACGATGCCGGATTTCCTTAAAACGTGATTTTCTGAAAAATTTTGACGAAAGAAAATTCTCCTTTTGGTTCTCTTTAGATGCTACATGTTAAGACGTACACGCCACAACAATTCTTTTCGAGATACAACGTGTAGTTTTTGAGATACAAGCTAATTTTGTTCTATGCGTTATTTCTTCTCGTAAAGAGTTTCCAATGCGTACGTATATGTCTTTACTCTGCAAAACTGTATTTCCTTATGAAGTGGTATTCTTATATATCCTTTCGAGAGAAAACTGTCCTGTGCCTTCTCTTTTGAGGCTACACACTTAGACATATACGCAACATGAAAGCTTTTCGACTTACAACGTGTTGTTTAGGAAAAACAAGATAATTTCGCACGATGCGGGATTTCCTTAAAACGTGATTTTCTGAAAAATTTTGACGAAAGAAAATTCTCCTTTTGGTTCTCTTTAGATGCTACATGTTAAGACGTACACGCCACAACAATTCTTTTCGAGATACAACGTGTAGTTTTGGAGATACAATCTAATTTTGTACGATGCGTTATTTCTTCTCGTAAAGAGTTTCCAATGCGTACGTATATGTCTTTACTCTGCAAAACTGTATTTCCTTATGAAGTGGTATTGTTACATATCCTTTCGAGAGAAAACTGTCCTGTGCCTTCTCTTTTGAGGCTACACACTTAGACATACACGCAACATGAAAGCTTTTCGACTTACAACGTGTTGTTTAGGAAAAACAAGATAATTTCGCACGATGCGGGATTTCCTTAAAACGTGATTTTCTGAAAAATTTTGACGAAAGAAAATTCTCCTTTTGGTTCTCTTTAGATGCTACATGTTAAGACGTACACGCCACAACAATTCTTTTCGAGATACAACATGTAGTTTTGGAGATACAAGCTAATTTTGTACTATGCATTATTTCTTCCCGTAAAGAGTTTCCAATGCGTATGTATATGTCTTTACTCTGCAAAACTGTATTTCCTTATGAAGTGGTATTCTTACATATCCTTTCGAGAGAAAACTGTCCTCTGCCTTCCCTTTTGAGGCTACACACTTAGACATACACGCAACATGAAAGCTTTTCGACTTACAACGTGTTGTTTAGGAAAAACAAGATAATTTCGCACGATGCGGGATTTCCTTAAAACGTGATTTTCTGAAAATTTTGACGAAAGAAAATTCTCCTTTGGTTCTCTTTAGATGCTACATGTTAAGACGTACACGCCACAACAATTCTTTTCGAGATACAACATGTAGTTTTGGAGATACAAGCTAATTTTGTACTATGCGTTATTTCTTCTCGTAAAGAGTTTCCAATACGTACGTATATGTCTTTACTCTGCAAAACTGTATAACCTTATGAAGTGGTATTCGTACATATCCTTTCGAGAGAAAACTGTCCTGTGCCTTCTCTTTTGAGGCTACACACTTAGACATACACGGAACATGAAAGCTTTTCGACTTACAACGTGTTGTTTAGGAAAATCAAGATAATTTCGCACGATGCGGGATTTCCTTAAAACGTAATTTTCTGAAAAATTTTGACGAAAGAAAATTCTCCTTTTGGTTCTCTTTAGATGCTACATGTTAAGACGTACACGCCACAACAATTCTTTTCGAGATACAACATGTAGTTTTGGAGATACAAGCTAATTTTGTACTATGCGTTATTTCTTCTCGTAAAGAGTTTCCAATGCGTACGTATATGTCTTTACTCTGCAAAACTGTATTTCCTTATGAAGTGGTATTCTTACATATCCTTTCGAGAGAAAACTGTCCTGTGCCTTCTCTTTTGAGGCTACACACTTAGACATACACGCAACATGAAAGCTTTTCGACTTACAACGTGTTGTTTAGGAAAAACAAGATAATTTCGCACGATGCGGGATTTCCTTAAAACGTGATTTTCTGAAAAATTTTGACGAAAGAAAATTCTCCTTTTGGTTCTCTTTAGATGCTACATGTTAAGACGTACACGCCACAACAATTCTTTTCGAGATACAACGTGTAGTTTTGGAGATACAAGCGAATTTTGTACGATGCGTTATTTCTTCTTGTAAAGAGTTTCCAATGCGTACGTATATGTCTTTACTCTGCAAAACTGTATTTCCTTATGAAGTGGTATTCTTACATATCCTTTCGAGAGAAAACTGTCCTGTGCCTTCTCTTTTGAGGCTACACACTTAGACATACACGCAACATGAAAGCTTTTCGACTTACAACGTGTTGTTTAGGAAAAACAAGATAATTTCGCACGATGCGGGATTTCCTTAAAACGTGATTTTCTGAAAAATTTTGACGAAAGAAAATTCTCCTTTTGGTTCTCTTTAGATGCTACATGTTAAGACGTACACGCCACAACAATTCTTTTCAAGATACAACATGTAGTTTTGGAGATACAAGCTAATTTTGTACTATGCGTTATTTCTTCCCGTAAAGAGTTTCCAATGCGTATGTATATGTCTTTACTCTGCAAAACTGTATTTCCTTATGAAGTGGTATTCTTACATATCCTTTCGAGAGAAAACTGTCCTCTGCCTTCCCTTTTGAGGCTACACACTTAGACATACACGCAACATGAAAGCTTTTCGACTTACAACGTGTTGTTTAGGAAAAACAAGATAATTTCGCACGATGCGGGATTTCCTTAAAACGTGATTTTCTGAAAAAATTTGACGAAAGAAAATTCTCCTTTGGTTCTCTTTAGATGCTACATGTTAAGACGTACACGCCACAACAATTCTTTTCGAGATACAACATGTAGTTTTGGAGATACAAGCTAATTTTGTACTATGCGTTATTTCTTCTCGTAAAGAGTTTCCAATACGTACGTATATGTCTTTACTCTGCAAAACTGTATTTCCTTATGAAGTGGTATTCGTACATATCCTTTCGAGAGAAAACTGTCCTGTGCCTTCTCTTTTGAGGCTACACACTTAGACATACACGGAACATGAAAGCTTTTCGACTTACAACGTGTTGTTTAGGAAAATCAAGATAATTTCGCACGATGCGGGATTTCCTTAAAACGTGATTTTCTGAAAAATTTTGACGAAAGAAAATTCTCCTTTTGGTTCTCTTTAGATGCTACATGTTAAGACGTACACGCCACAACAATTCTTTTCGAGATACAACGTGTAGTTTTGGAGATACAAGCTAATTTTGTACGATGCGTTATTTCTTCTCGTAAAGAGTTTCCAATGCGTACGTATATGTCTTTACTCTGCAAAACTGTATTTCCTTATGAAGTGGTATTCTTATATATCCTTTCGAGAGAAAACTGTCCTGTGCCTTCTCTTTTGAGGCTACACACTTAGACATACACGCAACATGAAAGCTTTTCGACTTACAACGTGTTGTTTAGGAAAAACAAGATAATTTCGCACGATGCTGGATTTCCTTAAAACGTGATTTTCTGAAAAATTTTGACGAAAGAAAATTCTCCTTTTGGTTCTCTTTAGATGCTACATGTTAAGACGTACACGCCACAACAATTCTTTTCGAGATACAACGTGTAGTTTTGGAGATACAAGCTAATTTTGTACGATGCGTTATTTCTTCTCGTAAAGAGTTTCCAATGCGTACGTATATGTCTTTACTCTGCAAAACTGTATTTCCTTATGAAGTGGTATTGTTACATATCCTTTCGAGAGAAAACTGTCCTGTGCCTTCTCTTTTGAGGCTACACACTTAGACATACACGCAACATGAAAGCTTTTCGACTTACAACATGTTGTTTAGGAAAAACAAGATAATTTCGCACGATGCGGGATTTCCTTAAAACGTGATTTTCTGAAAAATTTTGACGAAAGAAAATTCTCCTTTTGGTTCTCTTTAGATGCTACATGTTAAGACGTACACGCCACAACAATTCTTTTCGAGATACAACATGTAGTTTTGGAGATACAAGCTAATTTTGTACTATGCGTTATTTCTTCCCGTAAAGAGTTTCCAATGCGTATGTATATGTCTTTACTCTGCAAAACTGTATTTCCTTATGAAGTGGTATTCTTACATATCCTTTCGAGAGAAAACTGTCCTCTGCCTTCCCTTTTGAGGCTACACACTTAGACATACACGCAACATGAAAGCTTTTCGACTTACAACGTGTTGTTTAGGAAAAACAAGATAATTTCGCACGATGCGGGATTTCCTTAAAACGTGATTTTCTGAAAAAATTTGACGAAAGAAAATTCTCCTTTGGTTCTCTTTAGATGCTACATGTTAAGACGTACACGCCACAACAATTCTTTTCGAGATACAACATGTAGTTTTGGAGATACAAGCTAATTTTGTACTATGCGTTATTTCTTCTCGTAAAGAGTTTCCAATACGTACGTATATGTCTTTACTCTGCAAAACTGTATTTCCTTATGAAGTGGTATTCGTACATATCCTTTCGAGAGAAAACTGTCCTGTGCCTTCTCTTTTGAGGCTACACACTTAGACATACACGGAACATGAAAGCTTTTCGACTTACAACGTGTTGTTTAGGAAAATCAAGATAATTTCGCACGATGCGGGATTTCCTTAAAACGTGATTTTCTGAAAAATTTTGACGAAAGAAAATTCTCCTTTTGGTTCTCTTTAGATGCTACATGTTAAGACGTACACGCCACAACAATTCTTTTCGAGATACAACATGTAGTTTTGGAGATACAAGCTAATATTTTACTATGCGTTATTTCTTCTCGTAAAGAGTTTCCAATGCGTACGTATATGTCTTTACTCTGCAAAACTGTATTTCCTTATGAAGTGGTATTCTTACATATCCTTTCGAGAGAAAACTGTCCTGTGCCTTCTCTTTTGAGGCTACACACTTAGACATACACGCAACATGAAAGCTTTTCGACTTACAACGTGTTGTTTAGGAAAAACAAGATAATTTCGCACGATGCGGGATTTCCTTAAAACGTGATTTTCTGAAAAATTTTGACGAAAGAAAATTCTCCTTTTGGTTCTCTTTAGATGCTACATGTTAAGACGTACACGCCACAACAATTCTTTTCGAGATACAACGTGTAGTTTTGGAGATACAAGCGAATTTTGTACGATGCGTTATTTCTTCTTGTAAAGAGTTTCCAATGCGTACGTATATGTCTTTACTCTGCAAAACTGTATTTCCTTATGAAGTGGTATTCTTACATATCCTTTCGAGAGAAAACTGTCCTGTGCCTTCTCTTTTGAGGCTACACACTTAGACATACACGCAACATGAAAGCTTTTCGACTTACAACGTGTTGTTTAGGAAAAACAAGATAATTTCGCACGATGCGGGATTTCCTTAAAACGTGATTTGCTGAAAAATTTTGACGAAAGAAAATTCTCCTTTTGGTTCTCTTTAGATGCTACATGTTAAGACGTACACGCCACAACAATTCTTTTCGAGATACAACGTGTAGTTTTTGAGATACAAGCTAATTTTGTTCTATGCGTTATTTCTTCTCGTAAAGAGTTTCCAATGCGTACGTATATGTCTTTACTCTGCAAAACTGTATTTCCTTATGAAGTGGTATTCTTATATATCCTTTCGAGAGAAAACTGTCCTGTGCCTTCTCTTTTGAGGCTACACACTTAGACATACACGCAACATGAAAGCTTTTCGACTTACAACGTGTTGTTTAGGAAAAACAAGATAATTTCGCACGATGCGGGATTTCCTTAAAACGTGATTTTCTGAAAAATTTTGACGAAAGAAAATTCTCCTTTTGGTTCTCTTTAGATGCTACATGTTAAGACGTACACGCCACAACAATTCTTTTCGAGATACAACGTGTAGTTTTGGAGATACAAGCTAATTTTGTTCTATGCGTTATTTCTTCTCGTAAAGAGTTTCCAATGCGTACGTATATGTCTTTACTCTGCAAAACTGTATTTCCTTATGAAGTGGTATTCTTATATATCCTTTCGAGAGAAAACTGTCCTGTGCCTTCTCTTTTGAGGCTACACACTTAGACATACACGCAACATGAAAGCTTTTCGACTTACAACGTGTTGTTTAGGAAAAACAAGATAATTTCGCACGATGCGGGATTTCCTTAAAACGTGATTTTCTGAAAAATTTTGACGAAAGAAAATTCTCCTTTTGGTTCTCTTTAGATGCTACATGTTAAGACGTACACGCCACAACAATTCTTTTCGAGATACAACGTGTAGTTTTGGAGATACAAGCTAATTTTGTACGATGCGTTATTTCTTCTCGTAAAGAGTTTCCAATGCGTACGTATATGTCTTTACTCTGCAAAACTGTATTTCCTTATGAAGTGGTATTGTTACATATCCTTTCGAGAGAAAACTGTCCTGTGCCTTCTCTTTTGAGGCTACACACTTAGACATACACGCAACATGAAAGCTTTTCGACTTACAACGTGTTGTTTAGGAAAAACAAGATAATTTCGCACGATGAGGGATTTCCTTAAAACGTGATTTTCTGAAAAATTTTGACGAAAGAAAATTCTCCTTTTGGTTCTCTTTAGATGCTACATGTTAAGACGTACACGCCACAACAATTCTTTTCGAGATACAACATGTAGTTTTGGAGATACAAGCTAATTTTGTACTATGCGTTATTTCTTCTCGTAAAGAGTTTCCAATGCGTATGTATATGTCTTTACTCTGCAAAACTGTATTTCCTTATGAAGTGGTATTCTTACATATCCTTTCGAGAGAAAACTGTCCTCTGCCTTCCCTTTTGAGGCTACACACTTAGACATACACGCAACATGAAAGCTTTTCGACTTACAACGTGTTGTTTAGGAAAAACAAGATAATTTCGCACGATGCGGGATTTCCTTAAAACGTGATTTTCTGAAAAATTTTGACGAAAGAAAATTCTCCTTTGGTTCTCTTTAGATGCTACATGTTAAGACGTACACGCCACAACAATTCTTTTCGAGATACAACATGTAGTTTTGGAGATACAAGCTAATTTTGTACTATGCGTTATTTCTTCTCGTAAAGAGTTTCCAATACGTACGTATATGTCTTTACTCTGCAAAACTGTATTTCCTTATGAAGTGGTATTCGTACATATCCTTTCGAGAGAAAACTGTCCTGTGCCTTCTCTTTTGAGGCTACACACTTAGACATACACGGAACATGAAAGCTTTTCGACTTACAACGTGTTGTTTAGGAAAATCAAGATAATTTCGCACGATGCGGGATTTCCTTAAAACGTGATTTTCTGAAAAATTTTGACGAAAGAAAATTCTCCTTTTGGTTCTCTTTAGATGCTACATGTTAAGACGTACACGCCACAACAATTCTTTTCGAGATACAACGTGTAGTTTTGGAGATACAAGCTAATTTTGTACGATGCGTTATTTCTTCTCGTAAAGAGTTTCCAATGCGTACGTATATGTCTTTACTCTGCAAAACTGTATTTCCTTATGAAGTGGTATTCTTATATATCCTTTCGAGAGAAAACTGTCCTGTGCCTTCTCTTTTGAGGCTACACACTTAGACATACACGCAACATGAAAGCTTTTCGACTTACAACGTGTTGTTTAGGAAAAACAAGATAATTTCGCACGATGCGGGATTTCCTTAAAACGTGATTTTCTGAAAAATTTTGACGAAAGAAAATTCTCCTTTTGGTTCTCTTTAGATGCTACATGTTAAGACGTACACGCCACAACAATTCTTTTCGAGATACAACGTGTAGTTTTGGAGATACAAGCTAATTTTGTACGATGCGTTATTTCTTCTCGTAAAGAGTTTCCAATGCGTACGTATATGTCTTTACTCTGCAAAACTGTATTTCCTTATGAAGTGGTATTGTTACATATCCTTTCGAGAGAAAACTGTCCTGTGCCTTCTCTTTTGAGGCTACACACTTAGACATACACGCAACATGAAAGCTTTTCGACTTACAACGTGTTGTTTAGGAAAAACAAGATAATTTCGCAGGATGCGGGATTTCCTTAAAACGTGATTTTCTGAAAAATTTTGACGAAAGAAAATTCTCCTTTTGGTTCTCTTTAGATGCTACATGTTAAGACGTACACGCCACAACAATTCTTTTCGAGATACAACATGTAGTTTTGGAGATACAAGCTAATTTTGTACTATGCGTTATTTCTTCCCGTAAAGAGTTTCCAATGCGTATGTATATGTCTTTACTCTGCAAAACTGTATTTCCTTATGAAGTGGTATTCTTACATATCCTTTCGAGAGAAAACTGTCCTCTGCCTTCCCTTTTGAGGCTACACACTTAGACATACACGCAACATGAAAGCTTTTCGACTTACAACGTGTTGTTTAGGAAAAACAAGATAATTTCGCACGATGCGGGATTTCCTTAAAACGTGATTTTCTGAAAAAATTTGACGAAAGAAAATTCTCCTTTGGTTCTCTTTAGATGCTACATGTTAAGACGTACACGCCACAACAATTCTTTTCGAGATACAACATGTAGTTTTGGAGATACAAGCTAATTTTGTACTATGCGTTATTTCTTCTCGTAAAGAGTTTCCAATACGTACGTATATGTCTTTACTCTGCAAAACTGTATTTCCTTATGAAGTGGTATTCGTACATATCCTTTCGAGAGAAAACTGTCCTGTGCCTTCTCTTTTGAGGCTACACACTTAGACATACACGGAACATGAAAGCTTTTCGACTTACAACGTGTTGTTTAGGAAAATCAAGATAATTTCGCACGATGCGGGATTTCCTTAAAACGTGATTTTCTGAAAAATTTTGACGAAAGAAAATTCTCCTTTTGGTTCTCTTTAGATGCTACATGTTAAGACGTACACGCCACAACAATTCTTTTCGAGATACAACATGTAGTTTTGGAGATACAAGCTAATATTTTACTATGCGTTATTTCTTCTCGTAAAGAGTTTCCAATGCGTACGTATATGTCTTTACTCTGCAAAACTGTATTTCCTTATGAAGTGGTATACTTACATATCCTTTCGAGAGAAAACTGTCCTGTGCCTTCTCTTTTGAGGCTACACACTTAGACATACACGCAACATGAAAGCTTTTCGACTTACAACGTGTTGTTTAGGAAAAACAAGATAATTTCGCACGATGCGGGATTTCCTTAAAACGTGATTTTCTGAAAAATTTTGACGAAAGAAAATTCTCCTTTTGGTTCTCTTTAGATGCTACATGTTAAGACGTACACGCCACAACAATTCTTTTCGAGATACAACGTGTAGTTTTGGAGATACAAGCGAATTTTGTACGATGCGTTATTTCTTCTTGTAAAGAGTTTCCAATGCGTACGTATATGTCTTTACTCTGCAAAACTGTATTTCCTTATGAAGTGGTATTCTTACATATCCTTTCGAGAGAAAACTGTCCTGTGCCTTCTCTTTTGAGGCTACACACTTAGACATACACGCAACATGAAAGCTTTTCGACTTACAACGTGTTGTTTAGGAAAAACAAGATAATTTCGCACGATGCGGGATTTCCTTAAAACGTGATTTGCTGAAAAATTTTGACGAAAGAAAATTCTCCTTTTGGTTCTCTTTAGATGCTACATGTTAAGACGTACACGCCACAACAATTCTTTTCGAGATACAACGTGTAGTTTTTGAGATACAAGCTAATTTTGTTCTATGCGTTATTTCTTCTCGTAAAGAGTTTCCAATGCGTACGTATATGTCTTTACTCTGCAAAACTGTATTTCCTTATGAAGTGGTATTCTTATATATCCTTTCGAGAGAAAACTGTCCTGTGCCTTCTCTTTTGAGGCTACACACTTAGACATACACGCAACATGAAAGCTTTTCGACTTACAACGTGTTGTTTAGGAAAAACAAGATAATTTCGCACGATGCGGGATTTCCTTAAAACGTGATTTTCTGAAAAATTTTGACGAAAGAAAATTCTCCTTTTGGTTCTCTTTAGATGCTACATGTTAAGACGTACACGCCACAACAATTCTTTTCGAGATACAACGTGTAGTTTTGGAGATACAAGCTAATTTTGTACGATGCGTTATTTCTTCTCGTAAAGAGTTTCCAATGCGTACGTATATGTCTTTACTCTGCAAAACTGTATTTCCTTATGAAGTGGTATTGTTACATATCCTTTCGAGAGAAAACTGTCCTGTGCCTTCTCTTTTGAGGCTACACACTTAGACATACACGCAACATGAAAGCTTTTCGACTTACAACGTGTTGTTTAGGAAAAACAAGATAATTTCGCACGATGAGGGATTTCCTTAAAACGTGATTTTCTGAAAAATTTTGACGAAAGAAAATTCTCCTTTTGGTTCTCTTTAGATGCTACATGTTAAGACGTACACGCCACAACAATTCTTTTCGAGATACAACATGTAGTTTTGGAGATACAAGCTAATTTTGTACTATGCGTTATTTCTTCTCGTAAAGAGTTTCCAATGCGTATGTATATGTCTTTACTCTGCAAAACTGTATTTCCTTATGAAGTGGTATTCTTACATATCCTTTCGAGAGAAAACTGTCCTCTGCCTTCCCTTTTGAGGCTACACACTTAGACATACACGCAACATGAAAGCTTTTCGACTTACAACGTGTTGTTTAGGAAAAACAAGATAATTTCGCACGATGCGGGATTTCCTTAAAACGTGATTTTCTGAAAAATTTTGACGAAAGAAAATTCTCCTTTGGTTCTCTTTAGATGCTACATGTTAAGACGTACACGCCACAACAATTCTTTTCGAGATACAACATGTAGTTTTGGAGATACAAGCTAATTTTGTACTATGCGTTATTTCTTCTCGTAAAGAGTTTCCAATACGTACGTATATGTCTTTACTCTGCAAAACTGTATTTCCTTATGAAGTGGTATTCGTACATATCCTTTCGAGAGAAAACTGTCCTGTGCCTTCTCTTTTGAGGCTACACACTTAGACATACACGGAACATGAAAGCTTTTCGACTTACAACGTGTTGTTTAGGAAAATCAAGATAATTTCGCACGATGCGGGATTTCCTTAAAACGTGATTTTCTGAAAAATTTTGACGAAAGAAAATTCTCCTTTTGGTTCTCTTTAGATGCTACATGTTAAGACGTACACGCCACAACAATTCTTTTCGAGATACAACGTGTAGTTTTGGAGATACAAGCTAATTTTGTACGATGCGTTATTTCTTCTCGTAAAGAGTTTCCAATGCGTACGTATATGTCTTTACTCTGCAAAACTGTATTTCCTTATGAAGTGGTATTCTTATATATCCTTTCGAGAGAAAACTGTCCTGTGCCTTCTCTTTTGAGGCTACACACTTAGACATACACGCAACATGAAAGCTTTTCGACTTACAACGTGTTGTTTAGGAAAAACAAGATAATTTCGCACGATGCGGGATTTCCTTAAAACGTGATTTTCTGAAAAATTTTGACGAAAGAAAATTCTCCTTTTGGTTCTCTTTAGATGCTACATGTTAAGACGTACACGCCACAACAATTCTTTTCGAGATACAACGTGTAGTTTTGGAGATACAAGCTAATTTTGTACGATGCGTTATTTCTTCTCGTAAAGAGTTTCCAATGCGTACGTATATGTCTTTACTCTGCAAAACTGTATTTCCTTATGAAGTGGTATTGTTACATATCCTTTCGAGAGAAAACTGTCCTGTGCCTTCTCTTTTGAGGCTACACACTTAGACATACACGCAACATGAAAGCTTTTCGACTTACAACGTGTTGTTTAGGAAAAACAAGATAATTTCGCAGGATGCGGGATTTCCTTAAAACGTGATTTTCTGAAAAATTTTGACGAAAGAAAATTCTCCTTTTGGTTCTCTTTAGATGCTACATGTTAAGACGTACACGCCACAACAATTCTTTTCGAGATACAACATGTAGTTTTGGAGATACAAGCTAATTTTGTACTATGCGTTATTTCTTCCCGTAAAGAGTTTCCAATGCGTATGTATATGTCTTTACTCTGCAAAACTGTATTTCCTTATGAAGTGGTATTCTTACATATCCTTTCGAGAGAAAACTGTCCTCTGCCTTCCCTTTTGAGGCTACACACTTAGACATACACGCAACATGAAAGCTTTTCGACTTACAACGTGTTGTTTAGGAAAAACAAGATAATTTCGCACGATGCGGGATTTCCTTAAAACGTGATTTTCTGAAAAAATTTGACGAAAGAAAATTCTCCTTTGGTTCTCTTTAGATGCTACATGTTAAGACGTACACGCCACAACAATTCTTTTCGAGATACAACATGTAGTTTTGGAGATACAAGCTAATTTTGTACTATGCGTTATTTCTTCTCGTAAAGAGTTTCCAATACGTACGTATATGTCTTTACTCTGCAAAACTGTATTTCCTTATGAAGTGGTATTCGTACATATCCTTTCGAGAGAAAACTGTCCTGTGCCTTCTCTTTTGAGGCTACACACTTAGACATACACGGAACATGAAAGCTTTTCGACTTACAACGTGTTGTTTAGGAAAATCAAGATAATTTCGCACGATGCGGGATTTCCTTAAAACGTGATTTTCTGAAAAATTTTGACGAAAGAAAATTCTCCTTTTGGTTCTCTTTAGATGCTACATGTTAAGACGTACACGCCACAACAATTCTTTTCGAGATACAACATGTAGTTTTGGAGATACAAGCTAATATTTTACTATGCGTTATTTCTTCTCGTAAAGAGTTTCCAATGCGTACGTATATGTCTTTACTCTGCAAAACTGTATTTCCTTATGAAGTGGTATTCTTACATATCCTTTCGAGAGAAAACTGTCCTGTGCCTTCTCTTTTGAGGCTACACACTTAGACATACACGCAACATGAAAGCTTTTCGACTTACAACGTGTTGTTTAGGAAAAACAAGATAATTTCGCACGATGCGGGATTTCCTTAAAACGTGATTTTCTGAAAAATTTTGACGAAAGAAAATTCTCCTTTTGGTTCTCTTTAGATGCTACATGTTAAGACGTACACGCCACAACAATTCTTTTCGAGATACAACGTGTAGTTTTGGAGATACAAGCGAATTTTGTACGATGCGTTATTTCTTCTTGTAAAGAGTTTCCAATGCGTACGTATATGTCTTTACTCTGCAAAACTGTATTTCCTTATGAAGTGGTATTCTTACATATCCTTTCGAGAGAAAACTGTCCTGTGCCTTCTCTTTTGAGGCTACACACTTAGACATACACGCAACATGAAAGCTTTTCGACTTACAACGTGTTGTTTAGGAAAAACAAGATAATTTCGCACGATGCGGGATTTCCTTAAAACGTGATTTGCTGAAAAATTTTGACGAAAGAAAATTCTCCTTTTGGTTCTCTTTAGATGCTACATGTTAAGACGTACACGCCACAACAATTCTTTTCGAGATACAACGTGTAGTTTTTGAGATACAAGCTAATTTTTTTCTATGCGTTATTTCTTCTCGTAAAGAGTTTCCAATGCGTACGTATATGTCTTTACTCTGCAAAACTGTATTTCCTTATGAAGTGGTATTCTTATATATCCTTTCGAGAGAAAACTGTCCTGTGCCTTCTCTTTTGAGGCTACACACTTAGACATACACGCAACATGAAAGCTTTTCGACTTACAACGTGTTGTTTAGGAAAAACAAGATAATTTCGCACGATGCGGGATTTCCTTAAAACGTGATTTTCTGAAAAATTTTGACGAAAGAAAATTCTCCTTTTGGTTCTCTTTAGATGCTACATGTTAAGACGTACACGCCACAACAATTCTTTTCGAGATACAACGTGTAGTTTTGGAGATACAAGCTAATTTTGTACGATGCGTTATTTCTTCTCGTAAAGAGTTTCCAATGCGTACGTATATGTCTTTACTCTGCAAAACTGTATTTCCTTATGAAGTGGTATTGTTACATATCCTTTCGAGAGAAAACTGTCCTGTGCCTTCTCTTTTGAGGCTACACACTTAGACATACACGCAACATGAAAGCTTTTCGACTTACAACGTGTTGTTTAGGAAAAACAAGATAATTTCGCACGATGAGGGATTTCCTTAAAACGTGATTTTCTGAAAAATTTTGACGAAAAAAAATTCTCCTTTTGGTTCTCTTTAGATGCTACATGTTAAGACGTACACGCCACAACAATTCTTTTCGAGATACAACATGTAGTTTTGGAGATACAAGCTAATTTTGTACTATGCGTTATTTCTTCTCGTAAAGAGTTTCCAATGCGTATGTATATGTCTTTACTCTGCAAAACTGTATTTCCTTATGAAGTGGTATTCTTACATATCCTTTCGAGAGAAAACTGTCCTCTGCCTTCCCTTTTGAGGCTACACACTTAGACATACACGCAACATGAAAGCTTTTCGACTTACAACGTGTTGTTTAGGAAAAACAAGATAATTTCGCACGATGCGGGATTTCCTTAAAACGTGATTTTCTGAAAAATTTTGACGAAAGAAAATTCTCCTTTGGTTCTCTTTAGATGCTACATGTTAAGACGTACACGCCACAACAATTCTTTTCGAGATACAACATGTAGTTTTGGAGATACAAGCTAATTTTGTACTATGCGTTATTTCTTCTCGTAAAGAGTTTCCAATACGTACGTATATGTCTTTACTCTGCAAAACTGTATTTCCTTATGAAGTGGTATTCGTACATATCCTTTCGAGAGAAAACTGTCCTGTGCCTTCTCTTTTGAGGCTACACACTTAGACATACACGGAACATGAAAGCTTTTCGACTTACAACGTGTTGTTTAGGAAAATCAAGATAATTTCGCACGATGCGGGATTTCCTTAAAACGTGATTTTCTGAAAAATTTTGACAAAAGAAAATTCTCCTTTTGGTTCTCTTTAGATGCTACATGTTAAGACGTACACGCCACAACAATTCTTTTCGAGATACAACGTGTAGTTTTGGAGATACAAGCTAATTTTGTACGATGCGTTATTTCTTCTCGTAAAGAGTTTCCAATGCGTACGTATATGTCTTTACTCTGCAAAACTGTATTTCCTTATGAAGTGGTATTCTTATATATCCTTTCGAGAGAAAACTGTCCTGTGCCTTCTCTTTTGAGGCTACACACTTAGACATACACGCAACATGAAAGCTTTTCGACTTACAACGTGTTGTTTAGGAAAAACAAGATAATTTCGCACGATGCGGGATTTCCTTAAAACGTGATTTTCTGAAAAATTTTGACGAAAGAAAATTCTCCTTTTGGTTCTCTTTAGATGCTACATGTTAAGACGTACACGCCACAACAATTCTTTTCGAGATACAACGTGTAGTTTTGGAGATACAAGCTAATTTTGTACGATGCGTTATTTCTTCTCGTAAAGAGTTTCCAATGCGTACGTATATGTCTTTACTCTGCAAAACTGTATTTCCTTATGAAGTGGTATTCTTACATATCCTTTCGAGAGAAAACTGTCCTCTGCCTTCCCTTTTGAGGCTACACACTTAGACATACACGCAACATGAAAGCTTTTCGACTTACAACGTTTTGTTTAGGAAAAACAAGATAATTTCGCACGATGCGGGATTTCCTTAAAACGTGATTTTCTGAAAAATTTTGACGAAAGAAAATTCTCCTTTGGTTCTCTTTAGATGCTACATGTTAAGACGTACACGCCACAACAATTCTTTTCGAGATACAACATGTAGTTTTGGAGATACAAGCTAATTTTGTACTATGCGTTATTTCTTCTCGTAAAGAGTTTCCAATATGTACGTATATGTCTTTACTCTGCAAAACTGTATTTCCTTATGAAGTGGTCTTCGTACATATCCTTTCGAGAGAAAACTGTCCTGTGCCTTCTCTTTTGAGGCTACACACTTAGACATACACGGAACATGAAAGCTTTTCGACTTACAACGTGTTGTTTAGGAAAATCAAGATAATTTCGCACGATGCGGGATTTCCTTAAAACGTGATTTTCTGAAAAATTTTGACGAAAGAAAATTCTCCTTTTGGTTCTCTTTAGATGCTACATGTTAAGACGTACACGCCACAACAATTCTTTTCGAGATACAACATGTAGTTTTGGAGATACAAGCTAATTTTGTACTATGCGTTATTTCTTCTCGTAAAGAGTTTCCAATGCGTACGTATATGTCTTTACTCTGCAAAACTGTATTTCCTTATGAAGTGGTATTCTTACATATCCTTTCGAGAGAAAACTGTCCTGTGCCTTCTCTTTTGAGGCTACACACTTAGACATACACGCAACATGAAAGCTTTTCGACTTACAACGTGTTGTTTAGGAAAAACAAGATAATTTCGCACGATGCGGGATTTCCTTAAAACGTGATTTTCTGAAAAATTTTGACGAAAGAAAATTCTCCTTTTGGTTCTCTTTAGATACTACATGTTAAGACGTACACGCCACAACAATTCTTTTCGAGATACAACGTGTAGTTTTGGAGATACAAGCGAATTTTGTACGATGCGTTATTTCTTCTTGTAAAGAGTTTCCAATGCGTACGTATATGTCTTTACTCTGCAAAACTGTATTTCCTTATGAAGTGGTATTCTTACATATCCTTTCGAGCGAAAACTGTCCTGTGCCTTCTCTTTTGAGGCTACACACTTAGACATACACGCAACATGAAAGCTTTTCGACTTACAACGTGTTGTTTAGGAAAAACAAGATAATTTCGCACGATGCGGGATTTCCTTAAAACGTGATTTTCTGAAAAATTTTGACGAAAGAAAATTCTCCTTTTGGTTCTCTTTAGATGCTACATGTTAAGACGTACACGCCACAACAATTCTTTTCGAGATACAACATGTAGTTTTGGAGATACAAGCTAATTTTGTACTATGCGTTATTTCTTCCCGTAAAGAGTTTCCAATGCGTATGTATATGTCTTTACTCTGCAAAACTGTATTTCCTTATGAAGTGGTATTCTTACATATCCTTTCGAGAGAAAACTGTCCTCTGCCTTCCCTTTTGAGGCTACACACTTAGACATACACGCAACATGAAAGCTTTTCGACTTACAACGTGTTGTTTAGGAAAAACAAGATAATTTCGCACGATGCGGGATTTCCTTAAAACGTGATTTTCTGAAAAAATTTGACGAAAGAAAATTCTCCTTTGGTTCTCTTTAGATGCTACATGTTAAGACGTACACGCCACAACAATTCTTTTCGAGATACAACATGTAGTTTTGGAGATACAAGCTAATTTTGTACTATGCGTTATTTCTTCTCGTAAAGAGTTTCCAATACGTACGTATATGTCTTTACTCTGCAAAACTGTATTTCCTTATGAAGTGGTATTCGTACATATCCTTTCGAGAGAAAACTGTCCTGTGCCTTCTCTTTTGAGGCTACACACTTAGACATACACGGAACATGAAAGCTTTTCGACTTACAACGTGTTGTTTAGGAAAATCAAGATAATTTCGCACGATGCGGGATTTCCTTAAAACGTGATTTTCTGAAAAATTTTGACGAAAGAAAATTCTCCTTTTGGTTCTCTTTAGATGCTACATGTTAAGACGTACACGCCACAACAATTCTTTTCGAGATACAACATGTAGTTTTGGAGATACAAGCTAATATTTTACTATGCGTTATTTCTTCTCGTAAAGAGTTTCCAATGCGTACGTATATGTCTTTACTCTGCAAAACTGTATTTCCTTATGAAGTGGTATTCTTACATATCCTTTCGAGAGAAAACTGTCCTGTGCCTTCTCTTTTGAGGCTACACACTTAGACATACACGCAACATGAAAGCTTTTCGACTTAAAACGTGTTGTTTAGGAAAAACAAGATAATTTCGCACGATGCGGGATTTCCTTAAAACGTGATTTTCTGAAAAATTTTGACGAAAGAAAATTCTCCTTTTGGTTCTCTTTAGATGCGACATGTTAAGACGTACACGCCACAACAGTTCTTTTCGAGATACAACGTGTAGTTTTGGAGATACAAGCTAATTTTGTACTATGCGTTATTTCTTCCCGTAAAGAGTTTCCAATGCGTATGTATATGTCTTTACTCTGCAAAACTGTATTTCCTTATGAAGTGGTATTCTTACATATCCTTTCGAGAGAAAACTGTCCTCTGCCTTCCCTTTTGAGGCTACACACTTAGACATACACGCAACATGAAAGCTTTTCGACTTACAACGTTTTGTTTAGGAAAAACAAGATAATTTCGCACGATGCGGGATTTCCTTAAAACGTGATTTTCTGAAAAATTTTGACGAAAGAAAATTCTCCTTTGGTTCTCTTTAGATGCTACATGTTAAGACGTACACGCCACAACAATTCTTTTCGAGATACAACATGTAGTTTTGGAGATACAAGCTAATTTTGTACTATGCGTTATTTCTTCTCGTAAAGAGTTTCCAATATGTACGTATATGTCTTTACTCTGCAAAACTGTATTTCCTTATGAAGTGGTATTCGTACATATCCTTTCGAGAGAAAACTGTCCTGTGCCTTCTCTTTTGAGGCTACACACTTAGACATACACGGAACATGAAAGCTTTTCGACTTACAACGTGTTGTTTAGGAAAATCAAGATAATTTCGCACGATGCGGGATTTCCTTAAAACGTGATTTTCTGAAAAATTTTGACGAAAGAAAATTCTCCTTTTGGTTCTCTTTAGATGCTACATGTTAAGACGTACACGCCACAACAATTCTTTTCGAGATACAACATGTAGTTTTGGAGATACAAGCTAATTTTGTACTATGCGTTATTTCTTCTCGTAAAGAGTTTCCAATGCGTACGTATATGTCTTTACTCTGCAAAACTGTATTTCCTTATGAAGTGGTATTCTTACATATCCTTTCGAGAGAAAACTGTCCTGTGCCTTCTCTTTTGAGGCTACACACTTAGACATACACGCAACATGAAAGCTTTTCGACTTACAACGTGTTGTTTAGGAAAAACAAGATAATTTCGCACGATGCGGGATTTCCTTAAAACGTGATTTTCTGAAAAATTTTGACGAAAGAAAATTCTCCTTTTGGTTCTCTTTAGATGCTACATGTTAAGACGTACACGCCACAACAATTCTTTTCGAGATACAACGTGTAGTTTTGGAGATACAAGCGAATTTTGTACGATGCGTTATTTCTTCTTGTAAAGAGTTTCCAATGCGTACGTATATGTCTTTACTCTGCAAAACTGTATTTCCATATGAAGTGGTATTCTTACATATCCTTTCGAGCGAAAACTGTCCTGTGCCTTCTCTTTTGAGGCTACACACTTAGACATACACGCAACATGAAAGCTTTTCGACTTACAACGTGTTGTTTAGGAAAAACAAGATAATTTCGCACGATGCGGGATTTCCTTAAAACGTGATTTTCTGAAAAATTTTGACGAAAGAAAATTCTCCTTTTGGTTCTCTTTAGATGCTACATGTTAAGACGTACACGCCACAACAATTCTTTTCGAGATACAACATGTAGTTTTGGAGATACAAGCTAATTTTGTACTATGCGTTATTTCTTCCCGTAAAGAGTTTCCAATGCGTATGTATATGTCTTTACTCTGCAAAACTGTATTTCCTTATGAAGTGGTATTCTTACATATCCTTTCGAGAGAAAACTGTCCTCTGCCTTCCCTTTTGAGGCTACACACTTAGACATACACGCAACATGAAAGCTTTTCGACTTACAACGTGTTGTTTAGGAAAAACAAGATAATTTCGCACGATGCGGGATTTCCTTAAAACGTGATTTTCTGAAAAAATTTGACGAAAGAAAATTCTCCTTTGGTTCTCTTTAGATGCTACATGTTAAGACGTACACGCCACAACAATTCTTTTCGAGATACAACATGTAGTTTTGGAGATACAAGCTAATTTTGTACTATGCGTTATTTCTTCTCGTAAAGAGTTTCCAATACGTACGTATATGTCTTTACTCTGCAAAACTGTATTTCCTTATGAAGTGGTATTCGTACATATCCTTTCGAGAGAAAACTGTCCTGTGCCTTCTCTTTTGAGGCTACACACTTAGACATACACGGAACATGAAAGCTTTTCGACTTACAACGTGTTGTTTAGGAAAATCAAGATAATTTCGCACGATGCGGGATTTCCTTAAAACGTGATTTTCTGAAAAATTTTGACGAAAGAAAATTCTCCTTTTGGTTCTCTTTAGATGCTACATGTTAAGACGTACACGCCACAACAATTCTTTTCGAGATACAACATGTAGTTTTGGAGATACAAGCTAATATTTTACTATGCGTTATTTCTTCTCGTAAAGAGTTTCCAATGCGTACGTATATGTCTTTACTCTGCAAAACTGTATTTCCTTATGAAGTGGTATTCTTACATATCCTTTCGAGAGAAAACTGTCCTGTGCCTTCTCTTTTGAGGCTACACACTTAGACATACACGCAACATGAAAGCTTTTCGACTTAAAACGTGTTGTTTAGGAAAAACAAGATAATTTCGCACGATGCGGGATTTCCTTAAAACGTGATTTTCTGAAAAATTTTGACGAAAGAAAATTCTCCTTTTGGTTCTCTTTAGATGCTACATGTTAAGACGTACACGCCACAACAATTCTTTTCGAGATACAACGTGTAGTTTTGGAGATACAAGCGAATTTTGTACGATGCGTTATTTCTTCTTGTAAAGAGTTTCCAATGCGTACGTATATGTCTTTACTCTGCAAAACTGTATTTCCTTATGAAGTGGTATTCTTACATATCCTTTCGAGAGAAAACTGTCCTGTGCCTTCTCTTTTGAGGCTACACACTTAGACATACACGCAACATGAAAGCTTTTCGACTTACAACGTGTTGTTTAGGAAAAACAAGATAATTTCGCACGATGCGGGATTTCCTTAAAACGTGATTTGCTGAAAAATTTTGACGAAAGAAAATTCTCCTTTTGGTTCTCTTTAGATGCTACATGTTAAGACGTACACGCCACAACAATTCTTTTCGAGATACAACGTGTAGTTTTTGAGATACAAGCTAATTTTGTTCTATGCGTTATTTCTTCTCGTAAAGAGTTTCCAATGCGTACGTATATGTCTTTACTCTGCAAAACTGTATTTCCTTATGAAGTGGTATTCTTATATATCCTTTCGAGAGAAAACTGTCCTGTGCCTTCTCTTTTGAGGCTACACACTTAGACATACACGCAACATGAAAGCTTTTCGACTTACAACGTGTTGTTTAGGAAAAACAAGATAATTTCGCACGATGCGGGATTTCCTTAAAACGTGATTTTCTGAAAAATTTTGACGAAAGAAAATTCTCCTTTTGGTTCTCTTTAGATGCTACATGTTAAGACGTACACGCCACAACAATTCTTTTCGAGATACAACGTGTAGTTTTGGAGATACAAGCTAATTTTGTACGATGCGTTATTTCTTCTCGTAAAGAGTTTCCAATGCGTACGTATATGTCTTTACTCTGCAAAACTGTATTTCCTTATGAAGTGGTATTGTTACATATCCTTTCGAGAGAAAACTGTCCTGTGCCTTCTCTTTTGAGGCTACACACTTAGACATACACGCAACATGAAAGCTTTTCGACTTACAACGTGTTGTTTAGGAAAAACAAGATAATTTCGCACGATGAGGGATTTCCTTAAAACGTGATTTTCTGAAAAATTTTGACGAAAGAAAATTCTCCTTTTGGTTCTCTTTAGATGCTACATGTTAAGACGTACACGCCACAACAATTCTTTTCGAGATACAACATGTAGTTTTGGAGATACAAGCTAATTTTGTACTATGCGTTATTTCTTCTCGTAAAGAGTTTCCAATGCGTATGTATATGTCTTTACTCTGCAAAACTGTATTTCCTTATGAAGTGGTATTCTTACATATCCTTTCGAGAGAAAACTGTCCTCTGCCTTCCCTTTTGAGGCTACACACTTAGACATACACGCAACATGAAAGCTTTTCGACTTACAACGTGTTGTTTAGGAAAAACAAGATAATTTCGCACGATGCGGGATTTCCTTAAAACGTGATTTTCTGAAAAATTTTGACGAAAGAAAATTCTCCTTTGGTTCTCTTTAGATGCTACATGTTAAGACGTACACGCCACAACAATTCTTTTCGAGATACAACATGTAGTTTTGGAGATACAAGCTAATTTTGTACTATGCGTTATTTCTTCTCGTAAAGAGTTTCCAATACGTACGTATATGTCTTTACTCTGCAAAACTGTATTTCCTTATGAAGTGGTATTCGTACATATCCTTTCGAGAGAAAACTGTCCTGTGCCTTCTCTTTTGAGGCTACACACTTAGACATACACGGAACATGAAAGCTTTTCGACTTACAACGTGTTGTTTAGGAAAATCAAGATAATTTCGCACGATGCGGGATTTCCTTAAAACGTGATTTTCTGAAAAATTTTGACGAAAGAAAATTCTCCTTTTGGTTCTCTTTAGATGCTACATGTTAAGACGTACACGCCACAACAATTCTTTTCAAGATACAACATGTAGTTTTGGAGATACAAGCTAATTTTGTACTATGCGTTATTTCTTCTCGTAAAGAGTTTCCAATGCGTACGTATATGTCTTTACTCTGCAAAACTGTATTTCCTTATGAAGTGGTATTCTTACATATCCTTTCGAGAGAAAACTGTCCTGTGCCTTCTCTTTTGAGGCTACACACTTAGACATACACGCAACATGAAAGCTTTTCGACTTACAACGTGTTGTTTAGGAAAAACAAGATAATTTCGCACGATGCGGGATTTCCTTAAAACGTGATTTTCTGAAAAATTTTGACGAAAGAAAATTCTCCTTTTGGTTCTCTTTACATGCTACATGTTAAGACGTACACGCCACAACAATTCTTTTCGAGATACAACGTGTAGTTTTGGAGATACAAGCGAATTTTGTACGATGCGTTATTTCTTCTTGTAAAGAGTTTCCAATGCGTAAGTATATGTCTTTACTCTGCAAAACTGTATTTCCTTATGAAGTGGTATTCTTACATATCCTTTCGAGAGAAAACTGTCCTGTGCCTTCTCTTTTGAGGCTACACACTTAGACATACACGCAACATGAAAGCTTTTCGACTTACAACGTGTTGTTTAGGAAAAACAAGATAATTTCGCACGATGCGGGATTTCCTTAAAACGTGATTTGCTGAAAAATTTTGACGAAAGAAAATTCCCCTTTTGGTTCTCTTTAGATGCTACATGTTAAGACGTACACGCCACAACAATTCTTTTCGAGATACAACGTGTAGTTTTTGAGATACAAGCTAATTTTGTTCTATGCGTTATTTCTTCTCGTAAAGAGTTTCCAATGCGTACGTATATGTCTTTACTCTGCAAAACTGTATTTCCTTATGAAGTGGTATTCTTATATATCCTTTCGAGAGAAAACTGTCCTGTGCCTTCTCTTTTGAGGCTACACACTTAGACATACACGCAACATGAAAGCTTTTCGACTTACAACGTGTTGTTTAGGAAAAACAAGATAATTTCGCACGATGCGGGATTTCCTTAAAACGTGATTTTCTGAAAAATTTTGACGAAAGAAAATTCTCCTTTTGGTTCTCTTTAGATGCTACATGTTAAGACGTACACGCCACAACAATTCTTTTCGAGATACAACGTGTAGTTTTGGAGATACAAGCTAATTTTGTACGATGCGTTATTTCTTCTCGTAAAGAGTTTCCAATGCGTACGTATATGTCTTTACTCTGCAAAACTGTATTTCCTTATGAAGTGGTATTGTTACATATCCTTTCGAGAGAAAACTGTCCTGTGCCTTCTCTTTTGAGGCTACACACTTAGACATACACGCAACATGAAAGCTTTTCGACTTACAACGTGTTGTTTAGGAAAAACAAGATAATTTCGCACGATGCGGGATTTCCTTAAAACGTGATTTTCTGAAAAATTTTGACGAAAGAAAATTCTCCTTTTGGTTCTCTTTAGATGCTACATGTTAAGACGTACACGCCACAACAATTCTTTTCGAGATACAACATGTAGTTTTGGAGATACAAGCTAATTTTGTAGTATGCGTTATTTCTTCTCTTAAAGAGTTTCCAATGCGTATGTATATGTCTTTACTCTGCAAAACTGTATTTCCTTATGAAGTGGTATTCTTACATATCCTTTCGAGAGAAAACTGTCCTCTGCCTTCCCTTTTGAGGCTACACACTTAGACATACACGCAACATGAAAGCTTTTCGACTTACAACGTGTTGTTTAGGAAAAACAAGATAATTTCGCACGATGCGGGATTTCCTTAAAACGTGATTTTCTGAAAAATTTTGACGAAAGAAAATTCTCCTTTGGTTCTCTTTAGATGCTACATGTTAAGACGTACACGCCACAACAATTCTTTTCGAGATACAACATGTAGTTTTGGAGATACAAGCTAATTTTGTACTATGCGTTATTTCTTCTCGTAAAGAGTTTCCAATACGTACGTATATGTCTTTACTCTGCAAAACTGTATTTCCTTATGAAGTGGTATTCGTACATATCCTTTCGAGAGAAAACTGTCCTGTGCCTTCTCTTTTGAGGCTACACACTTAGACATACACGGAACATGAAAGCTTTTCGACTTACAACGTGTTGTTTAGGAAAATCAAGATAATTTCGCACGATGCGGGATTTCCTTAAAACGTGATTTTCTGAAAAATTTTGACGAAAGAAAATTCTCCTTTTGGTTCTCTTTAGATGCTACATGTTAAGACGTACACGCCACAACAATTCTTTTCGAGATACAACATGTAGTTTTGGAGATACAAGCTAATTTTGTACTATGCGTTATTTCTTCTCGTAAAGAGTTTCCAATGCGTACGTATATGTCTTTACTCTGCAAAACTGTATTTCCTTATGAAGTGGTATTCTTACATATCCTTTCGAGAGAAAACTGTCCTGTGCCTTCTCTTTTGAGGCTACACACTTAGACATACACGCAACATGAAAGCTTTTCGACTTACAACGTGTTGTTTAGGAAAAACAAGATAATTTCGCACGATGCGGGATTTCCTTAAAACGTGATTTTCTGAAAAATTTTGACGAAAGAAAATTCTCCTTTTGGTTCTCTTTAGATGCTACATGTTAAGACGTACACGCCACAACAATTCTTTTCGAGATACAACGTGTAGTTTTGGAGATACAAGCGAATTTTGTACGATGCGTTATTTCTTCTTGTAAAGAGTTTCCAATGCGTACGTATATGTCTTTACTCTGCAAAACTGTATTTCCTTATGAAGTGGTATTCTTACATATCCTTTCGAGAGAAAACTGTCCTGTGCCTTCTCTTTTGAGGCTACACACTTAGACATACACGCAACATGAAAGCTTTTCGACTTACAACGTGTTGTTTAGGAAAAACAAGATAATTTCGCACGATGCGGGATTTCCTTAAAACGTGATTTTCTGAAAAATTTTGACGAAAGAAAATTCTCCTTTTGGTTCTCTTTAGATGCTACATGTTAAGACGTACACGCCACAACAATTCTTTTCGAGATACAACGTGTAGTTTGGAGATACAAGCTAATTTTGTACGATGCGTTATTTCTTCTCGTAAAGAGTTTCCAATGCGTACGTATATGTCTTTACTCTGCAAAACTGTATTTCCTTATGAAGTGGTATTGTTACATATCCTTTCGAGAGAAAACTGTCCTGTGCCTTCTCTTTTGAGGCTACACACTTAGACATACACGCAACATGAAAGCTTTTCGACTTACAACGTGTTGTTTAGGAAAAACAAGATAATTTCGCACGATGCGGGATTTCCTTAAAACGTGATTTTCTGAAAAATTTTGACGAAAGAAAATTCTCCTTTTGGTTCTCTTTAGATGCTACATGTTAAGACGTACACGCCACAACAATTCTTTTCGAGATACAACATGTAGTTTTGGAGATACAAGCTAATTTTGTACTATGCGTTATTTCTTCCCGTAAAGAGTTTCCAATGCGTATGTATATGTCTTTACTCTGCAAAACTGTATTTCCTTATGAAGTGGTATTCTTACATATCCTTTCGAGAGAAAACTGTCCTGTGCCTTCTCTTTTGAGGCTACACACTTAGACATACACGCAACATGAAAGCTTTTCGACTTACAACGTGTTGTTTAGGAAAAACAAGATAATTTCGCACGATGCGGGATTTCCTTAAAACGTGATTTTCTGAAAAATTTTGACGAAAGAAAATTCTCCTTTTGGTTCTCTTTAGATGCTACATGTTAAGACGTACACGCCACAGCAATTCTTTTCGAGATACAACGTGTAGTTTTGGAGATACAAGCGAATTTTGTACGATGCGTTATTTCTTCTTGTAAAGAGTTTCCAATGCGTACGTATATGTCTTTACTCTGCAAAACTGTATTTCCTTATGAAGTGGTATTCTTACATATCCTTTCGAGAGAAAACTGTCCTGTGCCTTCTCTTTTGAGGCTACACACTTAGACATACACGCAACATGAAAGCTTTTCGACTTACAACGTGTTGTTTAGGAAAAACAAGATAATTTCGCACGATGCGGGATTTCCTTAAAACGTGATTTTCTGAAAAATTTTGACGAAAGAAAATTCTCCTTTTGGTTCTCTTTAGATGCTACATGTTAAGACGTACACGCCACAACAATTCTTTTCGAGATACAACATGTAGTTTTGGAGATACAAGCTAATTTTGTACTATGCGTTATTTCTTCTCGTAAAGAGTTTCCAATGCGTATGTATATGTCTTTACTCTGCAAAACTGTATTTCCTTATGAAGTGGTATTCTTATATATCCTTTCGAGAGAAAACTGTCCTCTGCCTTCCCTTTTGAGGCTACAAACTTAGACATACACGCAACATGAAAGCTTTTCGACTTACAACGTGTTGTTTAGGAAAAACAAGATAATTTCGCACGATGCGGGATTTCCTTAAAACGTGATTTTCTGAAAAAATTTGACGAAAGAAAATTCTCCTTTGGTTCTCTTTAGATGCTACATGTTAAGACGTACACGCCACAACAATTCTTTTCGAGATACAACATGTAGTTTTGGAGATACAAGCTAATTTTGTACTATGCGTTATTTCTTCTCGTAAAGAGTTTCCAATACGTACGTATATGTCTTTACTCTGCAAAACTGTATTTCCTTATGAAGTGGTATTCGTACATATCCTTTCGAGAGAAAACTGTCCTGTGCCTTCTCTTTTGAGGCTACACACTTAGACATACACGGAACATGAAAGCTTTTCGACTTACAACGTGTTGTTTAGGAAAATCAAGATAATTTCGCACGATGCGGGATTTCCTTAAAACGTGATTTTCTGAAAAATTTTGACGAAAGAAAATTCTCCTTTTGGTTCTCTTTAGATGCTACATGTTAAGACGTACACGCCACAACAATTCTTTTCGAGATACAACATGTAGTTTTGGAGATACAAGCTAATTTTGTACTATGCGTTATTTCTTCTCGTAAAGAGTTTCCAATGCGTACGTATATGTCTTTACTCTGCAAAACTGTATTTCCTTATGAAGTGGTATTCTTACATATCCTTTCGAGAGAAAACTGTCCTGTGCCTTCTCTTTTGAGGCTACACACTTAGAAATACACGCAACATGAAAGCTTTTCGACTTACAACGTGTTGTTTAGGAAAAACAAGATAATTTCGCACGATGCGGGATTTCCTTAAAACGTGATTTTCTGAAAAATTTTGACGAAAGAAAATTCTCCTTTTGGTTCTCTTTAGATGCTACATGTTAAGACGTACACGCCACAACAATTCTTTTCGAGATACAACGTGTAGTTTTGGAGATACAAGCGAATTTTGTACGATGCGTTATTTCTTCTTGTAAAGAGTTTCCAATGCGTACGTATATGTCTTTACTCTGCAAAACTGTATTTCCTTATGAAGTGGTATTCTTACATATCCTTTCGAGAGAAAACTGTCCTGTGCCTTCTCTTTTGAGGCTACACACTTAGACATACACGCAACATGAAAGCTTTTCGACTTACAACGTGTTGTTTAGGAAAAACAAGATAATTTCGCACAATGCGGGATTTCCTTAAAACGTGATTTGCTGAAAAATTTTGACGAAAGAAAATTCTCCTTTTGGTTCTCTTTAGATGCTACATGTTAAGACATACACGCCACAACAATTCTTTTCGAGATACAACGTGTAGCTTTGGAGATACAAGCTAATTTTGTACTATGCGTTATTTCTACTCGTAAATAGTTTCCAATGCGTACGTATATGTCTTTACTCTGCAAAACTGTATTTCCTTATGAAGTGGTATTCTTACATATCCTTTCGAGAGAAAACTGTCCTGTGCCTTCTCTTTTGAGGCTACACACTTAGACATACACGCAACATGAAAGCTTTTCGACTTACAACGTGTTGTTTAGGAAAAACAAGAAAATTTCGCACGATGCGGGATTTCCTTAAAACGTGATTTTCTGAAAAATTTTGACGAAAGAAAATTCTCCTTTTGGTTCTCTTTAGATGCTACATGTTAAGACGTACACGCCACAACAATTCTTTTCGAGATACAACATGTAGTTTTGGAGATACAAGCTAATTTTGTACTATGCGTTATTTCTTCTCGTAAAGAGTTTCCAATGTGTATGTATATGTCTTTACTCTGCAAAACTGTATTTCCTTATGAAGTGGTATTCTTACATATCCTTTCGAGAGAAAACTGTCCTGTGCCTTCTCTTTTGAGGCTACACACTTAGACATACACGCAACATGAAAGCTTTTCGACTTACAACGTGTTGTTTAGGAAAAACAAGATAATTTCGCACGATGCGGGATTTCCTTAAAACGTGATTTTCTGAAAAATTTTGACGAAAGAAAATTCTCCTTTTGGTTCTCTTTAGATGCTACATGTTAAGACGTACACGCCACAACAATTCTTTTCGAGATACAACATGTAGTTTTGGAGATACAAGCTAATTTTGTACTATGCCTAATTTCTTCTCGTAAAGAGTTTCCAATGCATACGTATATGTCTTTACTCTGCAAAACTGTATTTCCTTATGAAGTGGTATTCTTACATATCCTTTCGAGAGAAAACTGTCCTGTGCCTTCTCTTTTGAGGCTACACACTTAGACATACACGCAACATGAAAGCTTTTCGACTTACAACGTGTTGTTTAGGAAAAACAAGATAATTTCGCACGATGCGGGATTTCCTTAAAACGTGATTTTCTGAAAAATTTTGACGAAAGAAAATTCTCCTTTTGGTTCTCTTTAGATGCTACATGTTAAGACGTACACGCCACAACAATTCTTTTCGAGATACAACATGTAGTTTTGGAGATACAAGCTAATTTTGTACTATGCGTTATTTCTTCTCATAAAGAGTTTCCAATGCGTACGTATATGTCTTTACTCTGCAAAACTGTATTTCCTTATGAAGTGGTATTCTCACATATCCTTTCGAGCGAAAACTGTCCTGTGCCTTCTCTTTTGAGGCTACACACTTAGACATACACGCAACATGAAAGCTTTTCGACTTACAACGTGTTGTTTAGGAAAAACAAGATAATTTCGCACGATGCGGGATTTCCTTAAAACGTGATTTTCTGAAAAATTTTGACGAAAGAAAATTCTCCTTTTGGTTCTCTTTAGATGCTACATGTTAAGACATACACGCCACAACAATTCTTTTCGAGATACAACGTGTAGCTTTGGAGATACAAGCTAATTTTGTACTATGCGTTATTTCTACTCGTAAATAGTTTCCAATGCGTACGTATATGTCTTTACTCTGCAAAACTGTATTTCCTTATGAAGTGGTATTCTTACATATCCTTTCGAGAGAAAACTGTCCTGTGCCTTCTCTTTTGAGGCTACACACTTAGACATACACGCAACATGAAAGCTTTTCGACTTACAACGTGTTGTTTAGGAAAAACAAGAAAATTTCGCACGATGCGGGATTTCCTTAAAACGTGATTTTCTGAAAAATTTTGACGAAAGAAAATTCTCCTTTTGGTTCTCTTTAGATGCTACATGTTAAGACGTACACGCCACAACAATTCTTTTCGAGATACAACATGTAGTTTTGGAGATACAAGCTAATTTTGTACTATGCGTTATTTCTTCTCGTAAAGAGTTTCCAATGTGTATGTATATGTCTTTACTCTGCAAAACTGTATTTCCTTATGAAGTGGTATTCTTACATATCCTTTCGAGAGAAAACTGTCCTGTGCCTTCTCTTTTGAGGCTACACACTTAGACATACACGCAACATGAAAGCTTTTCGACTTACAACGTGTTGTTTAGGAAAAACAAGATAATTTCGCACGATGCGGGATTTCCTTAAAACGTGATTTTCTGAAAAATTTTGACGAAAGAAAATTCTCCTTTTGGTTCTCTTTAGATGCTACATGTTAAGACGTACACGCCACAACAATTCTTTTCGAGATACAACGTGTAGTTTTGGAGATACAAGCGAATTTTGTACGATGCGTTATTTCTTCTTGTAAAGAGTTTCCAATGCGTACGTATATGTCTTTACTCTGCAAAACTGTATTTCCTTATGAAGTGGTATTCTTACATATCCTTTCGAGAGAAAACTGTCCTGTGCCTTCTCTTTTGAGGCTACACACTTAGACATACACGCAACATGAAAGCTTTTCGACTTACAACGTGTTGTTTAGGAAAAACAAGATAATTTCGCACGATGCGGGATTTCCTTAAAACGTGATTTTCTGAAAAATTTTGACGAAAGAAAATTCTCCTTTTGGTTCTCTTTAGATGCTACATGTTAAGACGTACACGCCACAACAATTCTTTTCGAGATACAACATGTAGTTTTGGAGATAAAAGCTAATTTTGTACTATGCGTTATTTCTTCTCGTAAAGAGTTTCCAATGTGTACGTATATGTCTTTACTCTGCAAAACTGTATTTCCTTATGAAGTGGTATTCTTACATATCCTTTCGAGAGAAAACTGTCCTGTGCCTTCTCTTTTGAGGCTACACACTTAGACATACACGCAACATGAAAGCTTTTCGACTTACAACGTGTTGTTTAGGAAAAACAAGATAATTTCGCACGATGCGGGATTTCCTTAAAACGTGATTTTCTGAAAAATTTTGACGAAAGAAAATTCTCCTTTTGGTTCTCTTTAGATGCTACATGTTAAGACGTACACGCCACAACAATTCTTTTCGAGATACAACATGTAGTTTTGGAGATACAAGCTAATTTTGTACTATGCGTTATTTCTTCTCGTAAAGAGTTTCCAATGCGTACATATATGTCTTTACTCTGCAAAACTGTATTTCCTTATGAAGTGGTATTCTTACATATCCTTTCGAGAGAAAACTGTCCTGTGCCTTCTCTTTTGAGGCTACACACTTAGACATACACGCAACATGAAAGCTTTTCGACTTACAACGTGTTGTTTAGGAAAAACAAGAAAATTTCGCACAATGCGGGATTTCCTTAAAACGTGATTTTCTGAAAAATTTTGACGAAAGAAAATTCTCCTTTTGGTTCTCTTTAGATGCTACATGTTAAGACGTACACGCCACAACAATTCTCTTCGAGATACTACATGTAGTTTTGGAGATACAAGTTAATTTTGTACTATGCCTAATTTCTTCTCGTAAAGAGTTTCCAATGCGTACGTATATGTCTTTACTCTGCAAAACTGTATTTCCTTATGAAGTGGTATTCTTACATATCCTTTCGAGAGAAAACTGTCCTGTGCCTTCTCTTTTGAGGCTACACACTTAGACATACACGCAACATGAAAGCTTTTCGACTTACAACGTGTTGTTTAGGAAAAACAAGATAATTTCGCACGATGCGGGATTTCCTTAAAACGTGATTTTCTGAAAAATTTTGACGAAAGAAAATTCTCCTTTTGGTTCTCTTTAGATGCTACATGTTAAGAGGTACACGCCACAACAATTCTTTTCGAGATACAACATGTAGTTTTGGAGATACAAGCTAATTTTGTACTATGCGTTATTTCTTCTCGTAAAGAGTTTCCAATGTGTACGTATATGTCTTTACTCTGCAAAACTGTATTTCCTTATGAAGTGGTATTCTTACATATCCTTTCGAGAGAAAACTGTCCTGTGCCTTCTCTTTTGAGGCTACACACTTAGACATACACGCAACATGAAAGCTTTTCGACTTACAACGTGTTGTTTAGGAAAAACAAGATAATTTCGCACGATGCGGGATTTCCTTAAAACGTGATTTTCTGAAAAATTTTGACGAAAGAAAATTCTCCTTTTGGTTCTCTTTAGATGCTACATGTTAAGACGTACACGCCACAACAATTCTTTTCGAGATACAACATGTAGTTTTGGAGATACAAGCTAATTTTGTACTATGCGTTATTTCTTCTAGTAAAGAGTTTCCAATGCGTACGTATATGTCTTTACTCTGCAAAACTGTATTTCCTTATGAAGTGGTATTCTTACATATCCTTTCGAGAGAAAACTGTCCTGTGCCTTCTCTTTTGAGGCTACACACTTAGACATACACGCAACATGAAAGCTTTTCGACTTACAACGTGTTGTTTAGGAAAAACAAGAAAATTTCGCACGATGCGGGATTTCCTTAAAACGTGATTTTCTGAAAAATTTTGACGAAAGAAAATTCTCCTTTTGGTTCTCTTTAGATGCTACATGTTAAGACGTACACGCCACAACAATTCTTTTCGAGATACAACATGTAGTTTTGGAGATACAAGCTAATTTTGTACTATGCGTTATTTCTTCTCGTAAAGAGTTTCCAATGCGTACGTATATGTCTTTACTCTGCAAAACTGTATTTCCTTATGAAGTGGTATTCTTACATATCCTTTCGATAGAAAACTGTCCTGTGCCTTCTCTTTTGAGGCTACACACTTAGACATACACGCAACATGAAAGCTTTTCGACTTACAACGTGTTGTTTAGGAAAAACAAGATAATTTCGCACGATGCGGGATTTCCTTAAAACGTGATTTTCTGAAAAATTTTGACGAAAGAAAATTCTCCTTTTGGTTCTCTTTAGATGCTACATGTTAAGACGTACACGCCACAACAATTCTTTTCGAGATACAACATGTAGTTTTGGAGATACAAGCTAATTTTGTACTATGCGTTATTTCTTCTCGTAAAGAGTTTCCAATGCGTACGTATATGTCTTTACTCTGCAAAACTGTATTTCCTTATGAAGTGGTATTCTTACATATCCTTTCGAGAGAAAACTGTCCTGTGCCTTCTCTTTTGAGGCTACACACTTAGACATACACGCAACATGAAAGCTTTTCGACTTACAACGTGTTGTTTAGGAAAAACAAGAAAATTTCGCACGATGCGGGATTTCCTTAAAACGTGATTTTCTGAAAAATTTTGACGAAAGAAAATTCTCCTTTTGGTTCTCTTTAGATGCTACATGTTAAGACGTACACGCCACAACAATTCTTTTCGAGATACAACATGTAGTATTGGAGATACAAGCTAATTTTGTACTATGCCTAATTTCTTCTCGTAAAGAGTTTCCAATGCATACGTATATGTCTTTACTCTGCAAAACTGTATTTCCTTATGAAGTGGTATTCTTACATATCCTTTCGAGAGAAAACTGTCCTGTGCCTTCTCTTTTGAGGCTACACACTTAGACATACACGGAACATGAAAGCTTTTCGACTTACAACGTGTTGTTTAGGAAAATCAAGATAATTTCGCACGATGCGGGATTTCCTTAAAACGTGATTTTCTGAAAAATTTTGACGAAAGAAAATTCTCCTTTTGGTTCTCTTTAGATGCTACATGTTAAGACGTACACGCCACAACAATTCTTTTCGAGATACAACATGTAGTTTTGGAGATACAAGCTAATTTTGTACTATGCGTTATTTCTTCCCGTAAAGAGTTTCCAATGCGTATGTATATGTCTTTACTCTGCAAAACTGTATTTCCTTATGAAGTGGTATTCTTACATATCCTTTCGAGAGAAAACTGTCCTCTGCCTTCCCTTTTGAGGCTACACACTTAGACATACACGCAACATGAAAGCTTTTCGACTTACAACGTGTTGTTTAGGAAAAACAAGATAATTTCGCACGATGCGGGATTTCCTTAAAACGTGATTTTCTGAAAAATTTTGACGAAAGAAAATTCTCCTTTGGTTCTCTTTAGATGCTACATGTTAAGACGTACACGCCACAACAATTCTTTTCGAGATACAACATGTAGTTTTGGAGATACAAGCTAATTTTGTACTATGCGTTATTTCTTCTCGTAAAGAGTTTCCAATACTTACGTATATGTCTTTACTCTGCAAAACTGTATTTCCTTATGAAGTGGTATTCGTACATATCCTTTCGAGAGAAAACTGTCCTGTGCCTTCTCTTTTGAGGCTACACACTTAGACATACACGGAACATGAAAGCTTTTCGACTACAACGTGTTGTTTAGGAAAATCAAGATAATTTCGCACGATGCGGGATTTCCTTAAAACGTGATTTTCTGAAAAATTTTGACGAAAGAAAATTCTCCTTTTGGTTCTCTTTAGATGCTACATGTTAAGACGTACACGCCACAACAATTCTTTTCGAGATACAACATGTAGTTTTGGAGATACAAGCTAATTTTGTACTATGCGTTATTTCTTCTCGTAAAGAGTTTCCAATGCGTACGTATATGTCTTTACTCTGCAAAACTGTATTTCCTTATGAAGTGGTATTCTTACATATCCTTTCGAGAGAAAACTGTCCTGTGCCTTCTCTTTTGAGGCTACACACTTAGACATACACGCAACATGAAAGCTTTTCGACTTACAACGTGTTGTTTAGGAAAAACAAGATAATTTCGCACGATGCGGGATTTCCTTAAAACGTGATTTTCTGAAAAATTTTGACGAAAGAAAATTCTCCTTTTGGTTCTCTTTAGATGCTACATGTTAAGACGTACACGCCACAGCAATTCTTTTCGAGATACAACGTGTAGTTTTGGAGATACAAGCGAATTTTGTACGATGCGTTATTTCTTCTTGTAAAGAGTTTCCAATGCGTACGTATATGTCTTTACTCTGCAAAACTGTATTTCCTTATGAAGTGGTATTCTTACATATCCTTTCGAGAGAAAACTGTCCTGTGCCTTCTCTTTTGAGGCTACACACTTAGACATACACGCAACATGAAAGCTTTTCGACTTACAACGTGTTGTTTAGGAAAAACAAGATAATTTCGCACGATGCGGGATTTCCTTAAAACGTGATTTTCTGAAAAATTTTGACGAAAGAAAATTCTCCTTTTGGTTCTCTTTAGATGCTACATGTTAAGACGTACACGCCACAACAATTCTTTTCGAGATACAACATGTAGTTTTGGAGATACAAGCTAATTTTGTACTATGCGTTATTTCTTCCCGCAAAGAGTTTCCAATGCGTATGTATATGTCTTTACTCTGCAAAACTGTATTTCCTTATGAAGTGGTATTCTTACATATCCTTTCGAGAGAAAACTGTCCTCTGCCTTCCCTTTTGAGGCTACAAACTTAGACATACACGCAACATGAAAGCTTTTCGACTTACAACGTGTTGTTTAGGAAAAACAAGATAATATCGCACGATGCGGGATTTCCTTAAAACGTGATTTTCTGAAAAAATTTGACGAAAGAAAATTCTCCTTTGGTTCTCTTTAGATGCTACATGTTAAGACGTACACGCCACAACAATTCTTTTCGAGATACAACATGTAGTTTTGGAGATACAAGCTAATTTTGTACTATGCGTTATTTCTTCTCGTAAAGAGTTTCCAATACGTACGTATATGTCTTTACTCTGCAAAACTGTATTTCCTTATGAAGTGGTATTCGTACATATCCTTTCGAGAGAAAACTGTCCTGTGCCTTCTCTTTTGAGGCTACACACTTAGACATACACGGAACATGAAAGCTTTTCGACTTACAACGTGTTGTTTAGGAAAATCAAGATAATTTCGCACGATGCGGGATTTCCTTAAAACGTGATTTTCTGAAAAATTTTGACGAAAGAAAATTCTCCTTTTGGTTCTCTTTAGATGCTACATGTTAAGACGTACACGCCACAACAATTCTTTTCGAGATACAACATGTAGTTTTGGAGATACAAGCTAATTTTGTACTATGCGTTATTTCTTCTCGTAAAGAGTTTCCAATGCGTACGTATATGTCTTTACTCTGCAAAACTGTATTTCCTTATGAAGTGGTATTCTTACATATCCTTTCGAGAGAAAACTGTCCTGTGCCTTCTCTTTTGAGGCTACACACTTAGAAATACACGCAACATGAAAGCTTTTCGACTTACAACGTGTTGTTTAGGAAAAACAAGATAATTTCGCACGATGCGGGATTTCCTTAAAACGTGATTTTCTGAAAAATTTTGACGAAAGAAAATTCTCCTTTTGGTTCTCTTTAGATGCTACATGTTAAGACGTACACGCCACAACAATTCTTTTCGAGATACAACGTGTAGTTTTGGAGATACAAGCGAATTTTGTACGATGCGTTATTTCTTCTTGTAAAGAGTTTCCAATGCGTACGTATATGTCTTTACTCTGCAAAACTGTATTTCCTTATGAAGTGGTATTCTTACATATCCTTTCGAGAGAAAACTGTCCTGTGCCTTCTCTTTTGAGGCTACACACTTAGACATACACGCAACATGAAAGCTTTTCGACTTACAACGTGTTGTTTAGGAAAAACAAGATAATTTCGCACAATGCGGGATTTCCTTAAAACGTGATTTTCTGAAAAATTTTGACGAAAGAAAATTCTCCTTTTGGTTCTCTTTAGATGCTACATGTTAAGACATACACGCCACAACAATTCTTTTCGAGATACAACGTGTAGCTTTGGAGATACAAGCTAATTTTGTACTATGCGTTATTTCTACTCGTAAATAGTTTCCAATGCGTACGTATATGTCTTTACTCTGCAAAACTGTATTTCCTTATGAAGTGGTATTCTTACATATCCTTTCGAGAGAAAACTGTCCTGTGCCTTCTCTTTTGAGGCTACACACTTAGACATACACGCAACATGAAAGCTTTTCGACTTACAACGTGTTGTTTAGGAAAAACAAGAAAATTTCGCACGATGCGGGATTTCCTTAAAACGTGATTTTCTGAAAAATTTTGACGAAAGAAAATTCTCCTTTTGGTTCTCTTTAGATGCTACATGTTAAGACGTACACGCCACAACAATTCTTTTCGAGATACAACATGTAGTTTTGGAGATACAAGCTAATTTTGTACTATGCGTTATTTCTTCTCGTAAAGAGTTTCCAATGTGTATGTATATGTCTTTACTCTGCAAAACTGTATTTCCTTATGAAGTGGTATTCTTACATATCCTTTCGAGAGAAAACTGTCCTGTGCCTTCTCTTTTGAGGCTACACACTTAGACATACACGCAACATGAAAGCTTTTCGACTTACAACGTGTTGTTTAGGAAAAACAAGATAATTTCGCACGATGCGGGATTTCCTTAAAACGTGATTTTCTGAAAAATTTTGACGAAAGAAAATTCTCCTTTTGGTTCTCTTTAGATGCTACATGTTAAGACGTACACGCCACAACAATTCTTTTCGAGATACAACATGTAGTTTTGGAGATACAAGCTAATTTTGTACTATGCCTAATTTCTTCTCGTAAAGAGTTTCCAATGCATACGTATATGTCTTTACTCTGCAAAACTGTATTTCCTTATGAAGTGGTATTCTTACATATCCTTTCGAGAGAAAACTGTCCTGTGCCTTCTCTTTTGAGGCTACACACTTAGACATACACGCAACATGAAAGCTTTTCGACTTACAACGTGTTGTTTAGGAAAAACAAGATAATTTCGCACGATGCGGGATTTCCTTAAAACGTGATTTTCTGAAAAATTTTGACGAAAGAAAATTCTCCTTTTGGTTCTCTTTAGATGCTACATGTTAAGACGTACACGCCACAACAATTCTTTTCGAGATACAACATGTAGTTTTGGAGATACAAGCTAATTTTGTACTATGCGTTATTTCTTCTCATAAAGAGTTTCCAATGCGTACTTATATGTCTTTACTCTGCAAAACTGTATTTCCTTATGAAGTGGTATTCTCACATATCCTTTCGAGCGAAAACTGTCCTGTGCCTTCTCTTTTGAGGCTACACACTTAGACATACACGCAACATGAAAGCTTTTCGACTTACAACGTGTTGTTTAGGAAAAACAAGATAATTTCGCACGATGCGGGATTTCCTTAAAACGTGATTTTCTGAAAAATTTTGACGAAAGAAAATTCTCCTTTTGGTTCTCTTTAGATGCTACATGTTAAGACGTACACGCCACAACAATTCTTTTCGAGATACAACATGTAGTTTTGGAGATACAAGCTAATTTTGTACTATGCGTTATTTCTTCTCGTAAAGAGTTTCCAATGCGTACGTATATGTCTTTACTCTGCAAAACTGTATTTCCTTATGAAGTGGTATTCTTACATATCCTTTCGAGAGAAAACTGTCCTGTGCCTTCTCTTTTGAGGCTACACACTTAGACATACACGCAACATGAAAGCTTTTCGACTTACAACGTGTTGTTTAGGAAAAACAAGAAAATTTCGCACGATGCGGGATTTCCTTAAAACGTGATTTTCTGAAAAATTTTGACGAAAGAAAATTCTCCTTTTGGTTCTCTTTAGATGCTACATGTTAAGACGTACACGCCACAACAATTCTTTTCGAGATACAACATGTAGTTTTGGAGATACAAGCTAATTTTGTACTATGCCTAATTTCTTCTCGTAAAGAGTTTCCAATGCATACGTATATGTCTTTACTCTGCAAAACTGTATTTCCTTATGAAGTGGTATTCTTACATATCCTTTCGAGAGAAAACTGTCCTGTGCCTTCTCTTTTGAGGCTACACACTTAGACATACACGGAACATGAAAGCTTTTCGACTTACAACGTGTTGTTTAGGAAAATCAAGATAATTTCGCACGATGCGGGATTTCCTTAAAACGTGATTTTCTGAAAAATTTTGACGAAAGAAAATTCTCCTTTTGGTTCTCTTTAGATGCTACATGTTAAGACGTACACGCCACAACAATTCTTTTCGAGATACAACATGTAGTTTTGGAGATACAAGCTAATTTTGTACTATGCGTTATTTCTTCCCGTAAAGAGTTTCCAATGCGTATGTATATGTCTTTACTCTGCAAAACTGTATTTCCTTATGAAGTGGTATTCTTACATATCCTTTCGAGAGAAACTGTCCTCTGCCTTCCCTTTTGAGGCTACACACTTAGACATACACGCAACATGAAAGCTTTTCGACTTACAACGTGTTGTTTAGGAAAAACAAGATAATTTCGCACGATGCGGGATTTCCTTAAAACGTGATTTTCTGAAAAATTTTGACGAAAGAAAATTCTCCTTTTGGTTCTCTTTAGATGCTACATGTTAAGACGTACACGCCACAACAATTCTTTTCGAGATACAACATGTAGTTTTGGAGATACAAGCTAATTTTGTACTATGCGTTATTTCTTCTCGTAAAGAGTTTCCAATACGTACGTATATGTCTTTACTCTGCAAAACTGTATTTCCTTATGAAGTGGTATTCGTACATATCCTTTCGAGAGAAAACTGTCCTGTGCCTTCTCTTTTGAGGCTACACACTTAGACATACACGGAACATGAAAGCTTTTCGACTACAACGTGTTGTTTAGGAAAATCAAGATAATTTCGCACGATGCGGGATTTCCTTAAAACGTGATTTTCTGAAAAATTTTGACGAAAGAAAATTCTCCTTTTGGTTCTCTTTAGATGCTACATGTTAAGACGTACACGCCACAACAATTCTTTTCGAGATACAACATGTAGTTTTGGAGATACAAGCTAATTTTGTACTATGCGTTATTTCTTCTCGTAAAGAGTTTCCAATGCGTACGTATATGTCTTTACTCTGCAAAACTGTATTTCCTTATGAAGTGGTATTCTTACATATCCTTTCGAGAGAAAACTGTCCTGTGCCTTCTCTTTTGAGGCTACACACTTAGACATACACGCAACATGAAAGCTTTTCGACTTACAACGTGTTGTTTAGGAAAAACAAGATAATTTCGCACGATGCGGGATTTCCTTAAAACGTGATTTTCTGAAAAATTTTGACGAAAGAAAATTCTCCTTTTGGTTCTCTTTAGATGCTACATGTTAAGACGTACACGCCACAGCAATTCTTTTCGAGATACAACGTGTAGTTTTGGAGATACAAGCGAATTTTGTACGATGCGTTATTTCTTCTTGTAAAGAGTTTCCAATGCGTACGTATATGTCTTTACTCTGCAAAACTGTATTTCCTTATGAAGTGGTATTCTTACATATCCTTTCGAGAGAAAACTGTCCTGTGCCTTCTCTTTTGAGGCTACACACTTAGACATACACGCAACATGAAAGCTTTTCGACTTACAACGTGTTGTTTAGGAAAAACAAGATAATTTCGCACGATGCGGGATTTCCTTAAAACGTGATTTTCTGAAAAATTTTGACGAAAGAAAATTCTCCTTTTGGTTCTCTTTAGATGCTACATGTTAAGACGTACACGCCACAACAATTCTTTTCGAGATACAACATGTAGTTTTGGAGATACAAGCTAATTTTTTACTATGCGTTATTTCTTCCCGTAAAGAGTTTCCAATGCGTATGTATATGTCTTTACTCTGCAAAACTGTATTTCCTTATGAAGTGGTATTCTTACATATCCTTTCGAGAGAAAACTGTCCTCTGCCTTCCCTTTTGAGGCTACAAACTTAGACATACACGCAACATGAAAGCTTTTCGACTTACAACGTGTTGTTTAGGAAAAACAAGATAATTTCGCACGATGCGGGATTTCCTTAAAACGTGATTTTCTGAAAAATTTTGACGAAAGAAAATTCTCCTTTGGTTCTCTTTAGATGCTACATGTTAAGACGTACACGCCACAACAATTCTTTTCGAGATACAACATGTAGTTTTGGAGATACAAGCTAATTTTGTACTATGCGTTATTTCTTCTTGTAAAGAGTTTCCAATACGTACGTATATGTCTTTACTCTGCAAAACTGTATTTCCTTATGAAGTGGTATTCGTACATATCCTTTCGAGAGAAAACTGTCCTGTGCCTTCTCTTTTGAGGCTACACACTTAGACATACACGGAACATGAAAGCTTTTCGACTTACAACGTGTTGTTTAGGAAAATCAAGATAATTTCGCACGATGCGGGATTTCCTTAAAACGTGATTTTCTGAAAAATTTTGACGAAAGAAAATTCTCCTTTTGGTTCTCTTTAGATGCTACATGTTAAGACGTACACGCCACAACAATTCTTTTCGAGATACAACATGTAGTTTTGGAGATACAAGCTAATTTTGTACTATGCGTTATTTCTTCTCGTAAAGAGTTTCCAATGCGTACGTATATGTCTTTACTCTGCAAAACTGTATTTCCTTATGAAGTGGTATTCTTACATATCCTTTCGAGAGAAAACTGTCCTGTGCCTTCTCTTTTGAGGCTACACACTTAGAAATACACGCAACATGAAAGCTTTTCGACTTACAACGTGTTGTTTAGGAAAAACAAGATAATTTCGCACGATGCGGGATTTCCTTAAAACGTGATTTTCTGAAAAATTTTGACGAAAGAAAATTCTCCTTTTGGTTCTCTTTAGATGCTACATGTTAAGACGTACACGCCACAACAATTCTTTTCGAGATACAACGTGTAGTTTTGGAGATACAAGCGAATTTTGTACGATGCGTTATTTCTTCTTGTAAAGAGTTTCCAATGCGTACGTATATGTCTTTACTCTGCAAAACTGTATTTCCTTATGAAGTGGTATTCTTACATATCCTTTCGAGAGAAAACTGTCCTGTGCCTTCTCTTTTGAGGCTACACACTTAGACATACACGCAACATGAAAGCTTTTCGACTTACAACGTGTTGTTTAGGAAAAACAAGATAATTTCGCACAATGCGGGATTTCCTTAAAACGTGATTTGCTGAAAAATTTTGACGAAAGAAAATTCTCCTTTTGGTTCTCTTTAGATGCTACATGTTAAGACATACACGCCACAACAATTCTTTTCGAGATACAACGTGTAGCTTTGGAGATACAAGCTAATTTTGTACTATGCGTTATTTCTACTCGTAAATAGTTTCCAATGCGTACGTATATGTCTTTACTCTGCAAAACTGTATTTCCTTATGAAGTGGTATTCTTACATATCCTTTCGAGAGAAAACTGTCCTGTGCCTTCTCTTTTGAGGCTACACACTTAGACATACACGCAACATGAAAGCTTTTCGACTTACAACGTGTTGTTTAGGAAAAACAAGAAAATTTCGCACGATGCGGGATTTCCTTAAAACGTGATTTTCTGAAAAATTTTGACGAAAGAAAATTCTCCTTTTGGTTCTCTTTAGATGCTACATGTTAAGACGTACACGCCACAACAATTCTTTTCGAGATACAACATGTAGTTTTGGAGATACAAGCTAATTTTGTACTATGCGTTATTTCTTCTCGTAAAGAGTTTCCAATGTGTATGTATATGTCTTTACTCTGCAAAACTGTATTTCCTTATGAAGTGGTATTCTTACATATCCTTTCGAGAGAAAACTGTCCTGTGCCTTCTCTTTTGAGGCTACACACTTAGACATACACGCAACATGAAAGCTTTTCGACTTACAACGTGTTGTTTAGGAAAAACAAGATAATTTCGCACGATGCGGGATTTCCTTAAAACGTGATTTTCTGAAAAATTTTGACGAAAGAAAATTCTCCTTTTGGTTCTCTTTAGATGCTACATGTTAAGACGTACACGCCACAACAATTCTTTTCGAGATACAACATGTAGTTTTGGAGATACAAGCTAATTTTGTACTATGCCTAATTTCTTCTCGTAAAGAGTTTCCAATGCATACGTATATGTCTTTACTCTGCAAAACTGTATTTCCTTATGAAGTGGTATTCTTACATATCCTTTCGAGAGAAAACTGTCCTGTGCCTTCTCTTTTGAGGCTACACACTTAGACATACACGCAACATGAAAGCTTTTCGACTTACAACGTGTTGTTTAGGAAAAACAAGATAATTTCGCACGATGCGGGATTTCCTTAAAACGTGATTTTCTGAAAAATTTTGACGAAAGAAAATTCTCCTTTTGGTTCTCTTTAGATGCTACATGTTAAGACGTACACGCCACAACAATTCTTTTCGAGATACAACATGTAGTTTTGGAGATACAAGCTAATTTTGTACTATGCGTTATTTCTTCTCATAAAGAGTTTCCAATGCGTACGTATATGTCTTTACTCTGCAAAACTGTATTTCCTTATGAAGTGGTATTCTCACATATCCTTTCGAGCGAAAACTGTCCTGTGCCTTCTCTTTTGAGGCTACACACTTAGACATACACGCAACATGAAAGCTTTTCGACTTACAACGTGTTGTTTAGGAAAAACAAGATAATTTCGCACGATGCGGGATTTCCTTAAAACGTGATTTTCTGAAAAATTTTGACGAAAGAAAATTCTCCTTTTGGTTCTCTTTAGATGCTACATGTTAAGACATACACGCCACAACAATTCTTTTCGAGATACAACGTGTAGCTTTGGAGATACAAGCTAATTTTGTACTATGCGTTATTTCTACTCGTAAATAGTTTCCAATGCGTACGTATATGTCTTTACTCTGCAAAACTGTATTTCCTTATGAAGTGGTATTCTTACATATCCTTTCGAGAGAAAACTGTCCTGTGCCTTCTCTTTTGAGGCTACACACTTAGACATACACGCAACATGAAAGCTTTTCGACTTACAACGTGTTGTTTAGGAAAAACAAGAAAATTTCGCACGATGCGGGATTTCCTTAAAACGTGATTTTCTGAAAAATTTTGACGAAAGAAAATTCTCCTTTTGGTTCTCTTTAGATGCTACATGTTAAGACGTACACGCCACAACAATTCTTTTCGAGATACAACATGTAGTTTTGGAGATACAAGCTAATTTTGTACTATGCGTTATTTCTTCTCGTAAAGAGTTTCCAATGTGTATGTATATGTCTTTACTCTGCAAAACTGTATTTCCTTATGAAGTGGTATTCTTACATATCCTTTCGAGAGAAAACTGTCCTGTGCCTTCTCTTTTGAGGCTACACACTTAGACATACACGCAACATGAAAGCTTTTCGACTTACAACGTGTTGTTTAGGAAAAACAAGATAATTTCGCACGATGCGGGATTTCCTTAAAACGTGATTTTCTGAAAAATTTTGACGAAAGAAAATTCTCCTTTTGGTTCTCTTTAGATGCTACATGTTAAGACGTACACGCCACAACAATTCTTTTCGAGATACAACATGTAGTTTTGGAGATAAAAGCTAATTTTGTACTATGCGTTATTTCTTCTCGTAAAGAGTTTCCAATGTGTACGTATATGTCTTTACTCTGCAAAACTGTATTTCCTTATGAAGTGGTATTCTTACATATCCTTTCGAGAGAAAACTGTCCTGTGCCTTCTCTTTTGAGGCTACACACTTAGACATACACGCAACATGAAAGCTTTTCGACTTACAACGTGTTGTTTAGGAAAAACAAGATAATTTCGCACGATGCGGGATTTCCTTAAAACGTGATTTTCTGAAAAATTTTGACGAAAGAAAATTCTCCTTTTGGTTCTCTTTAGATGCTACATGTTAAGACGTACACGCCACAACAATTCTTTTCGAGATACAACATGTAGTTTTGGAGATACAAGCTAATTTTGTACTATGCGTTATTTCTTCTCGTAAAGAGTTTCCAATGCGTACATATATGTCTTTACTCTGCAAAACTGTATTTCCTTATGAAGTGGTATTCTTACATATCCTTTCGAGAGAAAACTGTCCTGTGCCTTCTCTTTTGAGGCTACACACTTAGACATACACGCAACATGAAAGCTTTTCGACTTACAACGTGTTGTTTAGGAAAAACAAGAAAATTTCGCACAATGCGGGATTTCCTTAAAACGTGATTTTCTGAAAAATTTTGACGAAAGAAAATTCTCCTTTTGGTTCTCTTTAGATGCTACATGTTAAGACGTACACGCCACAACAATTCTCTTCGAGATACTACATGTAGTTTTGGAGATACAAGTTAATTTTGTACTATGCCTAATTTCTTCTCGTAAAGAGTTTCCAATGCGTACGTATATGTCTTTACTCTGCAAAACTGTATTTCCTTATGAAGTGGTATTCTTACATATCCTTTCGAGAGAAAACTGTCCTGTGCCTTCTCTTTTGAGGCTACACACTTAGACATACACGCAACATGAAAGCTTTTCGACTTACAACGTGTTGTTTAGGAAAAACAAGATAATTTCGCACGATGCGGGATTTCCTTAAAACGTGATTTTCTGAAAAATTTTGACGAAAGAAAATTCTCCTTTTGGTTCTCTTTAGATGCTACATGTTAAGAGGTACACGCCACAACAATTCTTTTCGAGATACAACATGTAGTTTTGGAGATACAAGCTAATTTTGTACTATGCGTTATTTCTTCTCGTAAAGAGTTTCCAATGTGTACGTATATGTCTTTACTCTGCAAAACTGTATTTCCTTATGAAGTGGTATTCTTACATATCCTTTCGAGAGAAAACTGTCCTGTGCCTTCTCTTTTGAGGCTACACACTTAGACATACACGCAACATGAAAGCTTTTCGACTTACAACGTGTTGTTTAGGAAAAACAAGATAATTTCGCACGATGCGGGATTTCCTTAAAACGTGATTTTCTGAAAAATTTTGACGAAAGAAAATTCTCCTTTTGGTTCTCTTTAGATGCTACATGTTAAGACGTACACGCCACAACAATTCTTTTCGAGATACAACATGTAGTTTTGGAGATACAAGCTAATTTTGTACTATGCGTTATTTCTTCTAGTAAAGAGTTTCCAATGCGTACGTATATGTCTTTACTCTGCAAAACTGTATTTCCTTATGAAGTGGTATTCTTACATATCCTTTCGAGAGAAAACTGTCCTGTGCCTTCTCTTTTGAGGCTACACACTTAGACATACACGCAACATGAAAGCTTTTCGACTTACAACGTGTTGTTTAGGAAAAACAAGAAAATTTCGCACGATGCGGGATTTCCTTAAAACGTGATTTTCTGAAAAATTTTGACGAAAGAAAATTCTCCTTTTGGTTCTCTTTAGATGCTACATGTTAAGACGTACACGCCACAACAATTCTTTTCGAGATACAACATGTAGTTTTGGAGATACAAGCTAATTTTGTACTATGCGTTATTTCTTCTCGTAAAGAGTTTCCAATGCGTACGTATATGTCTTTACTCTGCAAAACTGTATTTCCTTATGAAGTGGTATTCTTACATATCCTTTCGATAGAAAACTGTCCTGTGCCTTCTCTTTTGAGGCTACACACTTAGACATACACGCAACATGAAAGCTTTTCGACTTACAACGTGTTGTTTAGGAAAAACAAGATAATTTCGCACGATGCGGGATTTCCTTAAAACGTGATTTTCTGAAAAATTTTGACGAAAGAAAATTCTCCTTTTGGTTCTCTTTAGATGCTACATGTTAAGACGTACACGCCACAACAATTCTTTTCGAGATACAACATGTAGTTTTGGAGATACAAGCTAATTTTGTACTATGCGTTATTTCTTCTCGTAAAGAGTTTCCAATGCGTACGTATATGTCTTTACTCTGCAAAACTGTATTTCCTTATGAAGTGGTATTCTTACATACCCTTTCGAGAGAAAACTGTCCTGTGCCTTCTCTTTTGAGGCTACACACTTAGACATACACGCAACATGAAAGCTTTTCGACTTACAACGTGTTGTTTAGGAAAAACAAGAAAATTTCGCACGATGCGGGATTTCCTTAAAACGTGATTTTCTGAAAAATTTTGACGAAAGAAAATTCTCCTTTTGGTTCTCTTTAGATGCTACATGTTAAGACGTACACGCCACAACAATTCTTTTCGAGATACAACATGTAGTTTTGGAGATACAAGCTAATTTTGTACTATGCCTAATTTCTTCTCGTAAAGTGTTTCCAAAGCATACGTATATGTCTTTACTCTGCAAAACTGTATTTCCTTATGAAGTGGTATTCTTACATATCCTTTCGAGAGAAAACTGTCCTGTGCCTTCTCTTTTGAGGCTACACACTTAGACATACACGCAACATGAAAGCTTTTCGACTTACAACGTGTTGTTTAGGAAAAACAAGATAATTTCGCACGATGCGGGATTTCCTTAAAACGTGATTTTCTGAAAAATTTTGACGAAAGAAAATTCTCCTTTTGGTTCTCTTTAGATGCTACATGTTAAGACGTACACGCCACAACAATTCTTTTCGAGATACAACGTGTAGTTTTGGAGATACAAGCTAATTTTTTACGATGCATTATTTCTTCTCGTAAAGAGTTTCCAATGCGTACGTATATGTCTTTACTCTGCAAAACTGTATTTCCTTATGAAGTGGTATTCTTACATATTCTTTCGAGAGAAAACTGTCCTGTGCCTTCTCTTTTGAGGCTACACACTTAGACATACACGCAACATGAAAGCTTTTCGACTTACAACGTGTTGTTTAGGAAAAACAAGAAAATTTCGCACGATGCGGGATTTCCTTAAAACGTGATTTTCTGAAAAATTTTGAAGAAAGAAAATTCTCCTTTTGGTTCTCTTTAGATGCTACATGTTAAGACGTACACGCCACAACAATTCTTTTCGAGATACAACATGTAGTTTTGGAGATACAAGCTAATTTTGTACTATGCCTAATTTCTTCTCGTAAAGAGTTTCCAATGCGTACGTATATGTCTTTACTCTGCAAAACTGTATTTCCTTATGAAGTGATATTCTTATATATCCTTTCGAGAGAAAACTGTCCTGTGCCTTCTCTTTTGAGGCTACACACTTAGACATACACGCAACATGAAAGCTTTTCGACTTACAACGTGTTGTTTAGGAAAAACAAGATAATTTCGCACGATGCGGGATTTCCTTAAAACGTGATTTTCTGAAAAATTTTGACAAAAGAAAATTCTCCTTTTGGTTCTCTTTAGATGCTACATGTTAAGACGTACACGCCACAACAATTCTTTTCGAGATACAACATGTAGTTTTGGAGATACAAGCTAATTTTGTACTATGCCTAATTTCTTCTCGTAAAGAGTTTCCAATGCGTACGTATATGTCTTTACTCTGCAAAACTGTATTTCCTTATGAAGTGGTATTCTTACATATCCTTTCGAGAGAAAACTGTCCTGTGCCTTCTCTTTTGAGGCTACACACTTAGACATACACGCAACATGAAAGCTTTTCGACTTACAACGTGTTGTTTAGGAAAAACAAGATAATTTCGCACGATGCGGGATTTCCTTAAAACGTGATTTTCTGAAAAATTTTGACGAAAGAAAATTCTCCTTTTGGTTCTCTTTAGATGCTACATGTTAAGACGTACACGCCACAACAATTCTTTTCGAGATACAACATGTAGTTTTGGAGATACAAGCTAATTTTGTACTATGCGTTATTTCTTCTCATAAAGAGTTTCCAATGTGTACGTATATGTCTTTACTCTGCAAAACTGTATTTCCTTATGAAGTGGTATTCTTACATATCCTTTCGAGAGAAAACTGTCCTGTGCCTTCTCTTTTGAGGCTACACACTTAGACATACACGCAACATGAAAGCTTTTCGACTTACAACGTGTTGTTTAGGAAAAACAAGATAATTTCGCACGATGCGGGATTTCCTTAAAACGTGATTTTCTGAAAAATTTTGACGAAAGAAAATTCTCCTTTTGGTTCTCTTTAGATGCTACATGTTAAGACGTACACGCCACAACAATTCTTTTCGAGATACAACATGTAGTTTTGGAGATACAAGCTAATTTTGTACTATGCGTTATTTCTTCTCGTAAAGAGTTTCCAATGCGTACGTATATGTCTTTACTCTGCAAAACTGTATTTCCTTATGAAGTGGTATTCTTACATATCCTTTCGATAGAAAACTGTCCTGTGCCTTCTCTTTTGAGGCTACACACTTAGACATACACGCAACATGAAAGCTTTTCGACTTACAACGTGTTGTTTAGGAAAAACAAGATAATTTCGCACGATGCGGGATTTCCTTAAAACGTGATTTTAAGAAAAATTTTGACGAAAGAAAATTCTCCTTTTGGTTCTCTTTAGATGCTACATGTTAAGACGTACACGCCACAACAATTCTTTTCGAGATACAACATGTAGTTTTGGAGATACAAGCTAATTTTGTACTATGCGTTATTTCTTCTCGTAAAGAGTTTCCAATGCGTACGTATATGTCTTTACTCTGCAAAACTGTATTTCCTTATGAAGTGGTATTCTTACATATCCTTTCGAGAGAAAACTGTCCTCTGCCTTCTCTTTTGAGGCTACACACTTAGACATACACGCAACATGAAAGCTTTTCGACTTACAACGTGTTGTTTAGGAAAAACAAGATAATTTCGCACGATGCGGGATTTCCTTAAAACGTGATTTTCTGAAAAATTTTGAAGAAAGAAAATTCTCCTTTTGGTTCTCTTTAGATGCTACATGTAAAGACGTACACGCCACAACAATTCTTTTCGAGATACAACATGTAGTTTTGGAGATACAAGCTAATTTTGTACTCTGCGTTATTTCTTCTCGTAAAGAGTTTCCAATGCGTATGTATATGTCTTTACTCTGCAAAACTGTATTTCCTTATGAAGTGGTATTCTTACATATCCTTTCGAGAGAAAACTGTCCTGTGCCTTCTCTTTTGAGGCTACACACTTAGACATACACGCAACATGAAAGCTTTTCGACTTACAACGTGTTGTTTAGGAAAAACAAGAAAATTTCGCACGATGCGGGATTTCCTTAAAACGTGATTTTCTGAAAAATTTTGACGAAAGAAAATTCTCCTTTTGGTTCTCTTTAGATGCTACATGTTAAGACGTACACGCCACAACAATTCTTTTCGAGATACAACATGTAGTTTTGGAGATACAAGCTAATTTTGTACTATGCGTTATTTCTTCTCGTAAAGAGTTTCCAATGTGTACGTATATGTCTTTACTCTGCAAAACTGTATTTCCTTATGAAGTGGTATTCTTACATATCCTTTCGAGAGAAAACTGTCCTGTGCCTTCTCTTTTGAGGCTACACACTTAGACATACACGCAACATGAAAGCTTTTCGACTTACAACGTGTTGTTTAGGAAAAACAAGATAATTTCGCACGATGCGGGATTTCCTTAAAACGTGATTTTCTGAAAAATTTTGACGAAAGAAAATTCTCCTTTTGGTTCTCTTTAGATGCTACATGTTAAGACGTACACGCCACAACAATTCTTTTCGAGATACAACATGTAGTTTTGGAGATACAAGCTAATTTTGTACTATGCGTTATTTCTTCTCGTAAAGAGTTTCCAATGCGTACGTATATGTCTTTACTCTGCAAAACTGTATTTCCTTATGAAGTGGTATTCTTACATATTCTTTCGAGAGAAAACTGTCCTGTGCCTTCTCTTTTGAGGCTACACACTTAGACATACATGCAACATGAAATCTTTTCGACTTACAACGTGTTGTTTAGGAAAAACAAGAAAATTTCGCACGATGCGGGATTTCCTTAAAACGTGATTTTCTGAAAAATTTTGACGAAAGAAAATTCTCCTTTTGGTTCTCTTTAGATGCTACATGTTAAGACGTACACGCCACAACAATTCTTTTCGAGATACAACATGTAGTTTTGGAGATACAAGCTAATTTTGTACTATGCCTAATTTCTTCTCGTAAAGAGTTTCCAATGCGTAAGTATATGTCTTTACTCTGCAAAACTGTATTTCCTTATGAAGTGGTATTCTTACATATCCTTTCGAGAGAAAACTGTCCTGTGCCTTCTCTTTTGAGGCTACACACTTAGACATACACGGAACATGAAAGCTTTTCGACTTACAACGTGTTGTTTAGGAAAAACAAGATAATTTCGCACGATGCGGGATTTCCTTAAAACGTGATTTTCTGAAAAATTTTGACGAAAGAAAATTCTCCTTTTGGTTCTCTTTAGATGCTACATGTTAAGACGTACACGCCACAGCAATTCTTTTCGAGTTACAACGTGTAGTTTTGGAGATACAAGCTAATTTTGTACGATGCCTTATTTCTTCTCGTAAAGAGTTTCCAATACGTACGTATATGTCTTTACTCTGCAAAACTGTATTTCCTTATGAAGTGGTATTCTTACATATCCTTTCGAGAGAAAACTCTCCTGTGCCTTCTCTTTTGAGGCTACACACTTAGACATACACGCAACATGAAAGCTTTTCGACTTACAACGTGCTGTTTAGGAAAAACAAGATAATTTCGCACGATCCGTGATTTCCTTAAAACGTGATTTTCTGAAAAATTTTGACAAAAGAAAATTCTCCTTTTGGTTCTCTTTAGATGCTACATGTTAAGACTTACACGCCACAACAATTCTTTTCGAGATACAACGTGTAGTTTTGGAGATACAAGCTAATTTTGTACTATGCGTTATTTCTTCTCGTAAAGAGTTTCCAATGCGTACGTATATGTCTTTACTCTGCAAAACTGTATTTCCTTATGAAGTGGTATTCTTACATATCCTTTCGAGAGAAAACTGTCCTGTGCCTTCTCTTTTGAGGCTACACTCTTAGACATACAGGCAACATGAAAGCTTTTCGACTTACAACGTGTTGTTTAGGAAAAACAAGATAATTTCGCACGATGCGGGATTTCCTTAAAACGTGATTTTCTAAAAAATTTTGACGAAAGAAAATTCTCCTTTTGGTTCTCTTTAGATGCTACATGTTAAGAGGTACACGCCACAACAATTCTTTTCGAGATACAACATGTAGTTTTGGAGATACAAGCTAATTTTGTACTATGCGTTATTTCTTCTCATAAAGAGTTTCCAATGTGTACGTATATGTCTTTACTCTGCAAAACTGTATTTCCTTATGAAGTGGTATTCTTACATATCCTTTCGAGAGAAAACTGTCCTGTGCCTTCTCTTTTGAGGCTACACACTTAGACATACACGCAACATGAAAGCTTTTCGACTTACAACGTGTTGTTTAGGAAAAACAAGATAATTTCGCACGATGCGGGATTTCCTTAAAACGTGATTTTCTGAAAAATTTTGACGAAAGAAAATTCTCCTTTTGGTTCTCTTTAGATGCTACATGTTAAGACGTACACGCCACAACAATTCTTTTCGAGATACAACATGTAGTTATGGAGATACAAGCTAATTTTGTACTATGCGTTATTTCTTCTCATAAAGAGTTTCCAATGCGTACGTATATGTCTTTACTCTGCAAAACTGTATTTCCTTATGAAGTGGTATTCTTACATATCCTTTCGAGAGAAAACTGTCCTGTGCCTTCTCTTTTGAGGCTACACACTTAGACATACACGCAACATGAAAGCTTTTCGACTTACAACGTGTTGTTTAGGAAAAACAAGATAATTTCGCACGATGCGGGATTTCCTTAAAACGTGATTTTCTGAAAAATTTTGACGAAAGAAAATTCTCCTTTTGGTTCTCTTTAGATGCTACATGTTAAGACATACACGCCACAACAATTCTTTTCGAGATACAACGTGTAGTTTTGGAGATACAAGCGAATTTTGTACGATGCGTTATTTCTTCTCATAAAGAGTTTCCAATGCGTACGTATATGTCTTTACTCTGCAAAACTGTATTTCCTTATGAAGTGGTATTCTTACATATCCTTTCGAGAGAAAACTGTCCTGTGCCTTCTCTTTTGAGGCTACACACTTAGACATACACGCAACATGAAAGCTTTTCGACTTACACCTGTTGTTTAGGAAAAACAAGATAATTTCGCACGATGCGGGATTTCCTTAAAACGTGATTTTCTGAAAAATTTTGACGAAAGAAAATTCTCCTTTTGGTTCTCTTTAGATGCTACATGTTAAGACGTACACGCCACAACAATTCTTTTCGAGATACAACATGTAGTTTTGGAGATACAAGCTAATTTTGTACTATGCGTTATTTCTTCTCGTAAAGAGTTTCCAATGCATACGTATATGTCTTTACTCTGCAAAACTGTATTTCCTTATGAAGTGGTATTCTTACATATCCTTTCGAGCGAAAACTGTCCTGTGCCTTCTCTTTTGAGGCTACACACTTAGACATACACGCAACAGGAAAGCTTTTCGACTTACAACGTGTTGTTTACAAAAACAAGATAATTTCGCACGATGCGGGATTTCCTTAAAACGTGATTTTCTGAAAAATTTTGACGAAAGAAAATTCTCCTTTTGGTTCTCTTTAGATGCTACATGTTAAGACGTACACGCCACAACAATTCTTTTCGAGATACAACGTGTAGTTTTTGAGATACAAGCTAATTTTGTTCTATGCGTTATTTCTTCTCGTAAAGAGTTTCCAATGCGTACGTATATGTCTTTACTCTGCAAAACTGTATTTCCTTATGAAGTGGTATTCTTACATATCCTTTCGAGAGAAAACTGTCCTGTGCCTTCTCTTTTGAGGCTACACACTTAGACATACACGCAACATGAAAGCTTTTCGACTTACAACGTGTTGTTTAGGAAAAACAAGATAATTTCGCACGATGCGGGATTTCCTTAAAACGTGATTTTCTGAAAAATTTTGACGAAAGAAAATTCTCCTTTTGGTTCTCTTTAGATGCTACATGTTAAGACGTACACGCCACAGCAATTCTTTTCGAGTTACAACGTGTAGTTTTGGAGATACAAGCTAATTTTGTACGATGCCTTATTTCTTCTCGTAAAGAGTTTCCAATACGTACCTATATGTCTTTACTCTGCAAAACTGTATTTCCTTATGAAGTGGTATTCTTACATATCCTTTCGAGAGAAAACTCTCCTGTGCCTTCTCTTTTGAGGCTACACACTTAGACATACACGCAACACGAAAGCTTTTCGAGTTACAACGTGTTGTTTAGGAAAAACAAGATAATTTCGCACGATGCGGGATTTCCTTAAAACGTGATTTTCTGAAAAATTTTGACGAAAGAAAATTCTCCTTTTGGTTCTCTTTAGATGCTACATGTTAAGACGTACACGCCACAACAATTCTTTTCGAGATACAACGTGTAGTTTTGGAGATACCATTAAATTTTGTACTATGCGTTATTTCTTCTCGTAAAGAGTTTCCAATGCGTACGTATATGTCTTTACTCTGCAAAACTGTATTTCCTTATGAAGTGGTATTCTTACATATCCTTTCGAGAGAAAACTGTCCTGTGCCTTCTCTTTTGAGGATACACACTTAGACATACACGAAACATGAAAGCTTTTCGACTTACAACGTGTTGTTTAGGAAAAACAAGATAATTTCGCACGATGCGGGATTTCCTTAAAACGTGATTTTCTGAAAAATTTTGACGAAAGAAAATTCTCCTTTTGGTTCTCTTTAGATGCTACATGTTAAGACGTACACGCCACAACAATTCTTTTCGAGATACAACGTGTAGTTTTGGAGATACAAGCGAATTTTGTACGATGCGTTATTTCTTCTCATAAAGAGTTTCCAATGCGTACGTATATGTCTTTACTCTGCAAAACTGTATTTCCTTATGAAGTGGTATTCTTACATATCCTTTCGAGAGAAAACTGTCCTGTGCCTTCTCTTTTGAGGCTACACACTTAGACATACACGCAACATGAAAGCTTTTCGAGTTACAACGTGTTGTTTAGGAAAAACAAGATAATTTCGCACGATGCGGGATTTCCTTAAAACGTGATTTTCTGAAAAATTTTGACGAAAGAAAATTCTCCTTTTGGTTCTCTTTAGATGCTACATGTTAAGAGGTACACGCCACAACAATTCTTTTCGAGATACAACATGTAGTTTTGGAGATACAAGCTAATTTTGTACTATGCGTTATTTCTTCTCGTAAAGAGTTTCCAATGTGTACATATATGTCTTTACTCTGCAAAACTGTATTTCCTTATGAAGTGGTATTCTTACATATCCTTTCGAGAGAAAACTGTCCTGTGCCTTCTCTTTTGAGGCTACACACTTAGACATACACGCAACATGAAAGCTTTTCGACTTACAACGTGTTGTTTAGGAAAAACAAGATAATTTCGCACGATGCGGGATTTCCTTAAACGTGATTTTCTGAAAAATTTTGACGAATGAAAATTCTCCTTTTGGTTCTCTTTAGATGCTACATGTTAAGACGTACACGCCACAACAATTCTTTTCGAGATACAACATGTAGTTTTGGAGATACAAGCTAATTTTGTACTATGCGTTATTTCTTCTCATAAAGAGTTTCCAATGCGTACGTATATGTCTTTACTCTGCAAAACTGTATTTCCTTATGAAGTGGTATTCTTACATATCCTTTCGAGAGAAAACTGTCCTGTGCCTTCTCTTTTGAGGCTACACACTTAGACATACACGCAACATGAAAGCTTTTCGACTTACAACGTGTTGTTTAGGAAAAACAAGATAATTTCGCACGATGCGGGATTTCCTTAAAACGTGATTTTCTGAAAAATTTTGACGAAAGAAAATTCTCCTTTTGGTTCTCTTTAGATGCTACATGTTAAGACGTACACGCCACAACAATTCTTTTCGAGATACAACGTGTAGTTTTGGAGATACAAGCGAATTTTGTACGATGCGTTATTTCTTCTCATAAAGAGTTTCCAATGCGTACGTATATGTCTTTACTCTGCAAAACTGTATTTCCTTATGAAGTGCTATTCTTACATATCCTTTCGAGAGAAAACTGTCCTGTGCCTTCTCTTTTGAGGCTACACACTTAGACATACACGCAACATGAAAGCTTTTCGAGTTACAACGTGTTGTTTAGGAAAAACAAGATAATTTCGCACGATGCGGGATTTCCTTAAAACGTGATTTTCCGAAAAATTTTGACGAAAGAAAATTCTCCTTTTGGTTCTCTTTAGATGCTACATGTTAAGACGTACACGCCACAACAATTCTTTTCGAGATACAACGTGTAGTTTTGGAGATACCATTAAATTTTGTACTATGCGTTATTTCTTCTCGTAAAGAGGTTCCAATGCGTACGTATATGTCTTTACTCTGCAAAACTGTATTTCCTTATTAAGTGGTATTCGTACATATCCTTTCGAGAGAAAACTGACCTGTGCCTTCTCTTTTGAGGCTACACACTTAGACATACACGCAACATGAAAGCTTTTCGACTTACAACGTGTTGTTTAGGAAAAACAAGATAATTTCGCACGATGCGGGATTTCCTTAAAACGTGATTTTCTGAAAAATTTTGACGAAAGACAATTCTCCTTTTGGTTCTCTTCAGATGCTACATGTTAAGACGTACACGCCACAACAATTCTTTTCGAGATACAACATGTAGTTTTGGAGATACAAGCTAATTTTGTACTATGCGTTATTTCTTCTCGTAAAGAGTTTCCAATACGTACGTATATGTCTTTACTCTGCAAAACTGTATTTCCTTATTAAGTGGTATTCGTACATATCCTTTCGAGAGAAAACTGTCCTGTGCCTTTTCTTTTGAGGCTACACACTTAGACATACACGGAACATGAAAGCTTTTCGACTTACAACGTGTTGTTTAGGAAAAACAAGATAATTTCGCACGATGCGGGATTTCCTTAAAACGTGATTTTCTGAAAAATTTTGACGAAAGAAAATTCTCCTTTTGGTTCTCTTTAGATGCTACATGTTAAGACGTACACGCCACAGCAATTCTTTTCGAGTTACAACGTGTAGTTTTGGAGATACAAGCTAATTTTGTACGATGCCTTATTTCTTCTCGTAAAGAGTTTCCAATACGTACGTATATGTCTTTACTCTGCAAAACTGTATTTCCTTATGAAGTGGTATTGTTACATATCCTTTCGAGAGAAAACTCTCCTGTGCCTTCTCTTTTGAGGCTACACACTTAGACATACACGCAACATGAAAGCTTTTCGACTTACAACGTGCTGTTTAGGAAAAACAAGATAATTTCGCACGATGCGTGATTTCCTTAAAACGTGATTTTCTGAAAAATTTTGACAAAAGAAAATTCTCCTTTTGGTTCTCTTTAGATGCTACATGTTAAGACGTACACGCCACAACAATTCTTTTCGAGATACAACGTGTAGTTTTGGAGATACAAGCTAATTTTATACTATGCGTTATTTCTTCTCGTAAAGAGTTTCCAATGCGTACGTATATGTCTTTACTCTGCAAAACTGTATTTCCTTATGAAGTGGTATTCTTACATATCCTTTCGAGAGAAAACTGTCCTGTGCCTTCTCTTTTGAGGCTACACACTTAGACATACACGCAACATGAAAGCTTTTCGACTTACAACGTGTTGTTTAGGAAGAACAAGATAATTTCGCACGATGCGGGATTTCCTTAAAACGTGATTTTCTGAAAAATTTTGACGAAAGAAAATTCTCCTTTTGGTTCTCTTTAGAAACTACATGTTAAGACCTACACGCCACATCAATTCTTTTCGAGATACAACGTGTAGTTTTTGAGATACAAGCTAATTTTGTACTATGCGTTATTTCTTCTCGTAAAGAGTTTCCAATGCGTACGTATATGTCTTTACTCTGCAAAACTGTATTTCCTTATGAAGTGGTATTCTTACATATCCTTTCGAGAGAAAACTGTCCTGTGCCTTCTCTTTTGAGGCTACACACTTAGACATACAGGCAACATGACAGCTTTTCGACTTACAACGTGTTGTTTAGGAAAAACAAGATAATTTCGCACGATGCGGGATTTCCTTAAAACGTGATTTTCTAAAAAATTTTGACGAAAGAAAATTCTCCTTTTGGTTCTCTTTAGATGCTACATGTTAAGAGGTACACGCCACAACAATTCTTTTCGAGATACAACATGTAGTTTTGGAGATACAAGCTAATTTTGTACTATGCGTTATTTCTTCTCGTAAAGAGTTTCCAATGTGTACGTATATGTCTTTACTCTGCAAAACTGTATTTCCTTATGAAGTGGTATTCTTACATATCCTTTCGAGAGAAAACTGTCCTGTGCCTTCTCTTTTGAGGCTACACACTTAGACATACACGCAACATGAAAGCTTTTCGACTTACAACGTGTTGTTTAGGAAAAACAAGATAATTTCGCACGATGCGGGATTTCCTTAAAACGTGATTTTCTGAAAAATTTTGACGAAAGAAAATTCTCCTTTTGGTTCTCTTTAGATGCTACATGTTAAGACGTACACGCCACAACAATTCTTTTCGAGATACAACATGTAGTTTTGGAGATACAAGCTAATTTTGTACTATGCGTTATTTCTTCTCATAAAGAGTTTCCAATGCGTACGTATATGTCTTTACTCTGCAAAACTGTATTTCCTTATGAAGTGGTATTCTTACATATCCTTTCGAGAGAAAACTGTCCTGTGCCTTCTCTTTTGAGGCTACACACTTAGACATACACGCAACATGAAAGCTTTTCGACTTACAACGTGTTGTTTAGGAAAAACAAGATAATTTCGCACGATGCGGGATTTCCTTAAAACGTGATTTTCTGAAAAATTTTGACGAAAGAAAATTCTCCTTTTGGTTCTCTTTAGATGCTACATGTTAAGACGTACACGCCACAACAATTCTTTTCGAGATACAACGTGTAGTTTTGGAGATACAAGCGAATTTTGTACGATGCGTTATTTTTTCTCGTAAAGAGTTTCCAATGCATACGTATATGTCTTTACTCTGCAAAACTGTATTTCCTTATGAAGTGGTATTCTTACATATCCTTTCGAGAGAAAACTGTCCTGTGCCTTCTCTTTTGAGGCTACACACTTAGACATACACGCAGCACGAAAGCTTTTCGAGTTACAACGTGTTGTTTAGGAAAAACAAGATAATTTCGCACGATGCGGGATTTCCTTAAAACGTGATTTTCTGAAAAATTTTGACGAAAGAAAATTCTCCTTTTGGTTCTCTTTAGATGCTACATGTTAAGACGTACACGCCACAACAATTCTTTTCGAGATACAACATGTAGTTTTGGAGATACAAGCTAATTTTGTACTATGCGTTATTTCTTCTCGTAAAGAGTTTCCAATACGTACGTATATGTCTTTACTCTGCAAAACTGTATTTCCTTATTAAGTGGTATTCGTACATATCCTTTCGAGAGAAAACTGTCCTGTGCCTTTTCTTTTGAGGCTACACACTTAGACATACACGGAACATGAAAGCTTTTCGACTTACAACGTGTTGTTTAGGAAAAACAAGATAATTTCGCACGATGCGGGATTTCCTTAAAACGTGATTTTCTGAAAAATTTTGACGAAAGAAAATTCTCCTTTTGGTTCTCTTTAGATGCTACATGTTAAGACGTACACGCCACAGCAATTCTTTTCGAGTTACAACGTGTAGTTTTGGAGATACAAGCTAATTTTGTACGATGCCTTATTTCTTCTCGTAAAGAGTTTCCAATACGTACGTATATGTCTTTACTCTGCAAAACTGTATTTCCTTATGAAATGGTATTCTTACATATCCTTTCGAGAGAAAACTCTCCTGTGCCTTCTCTTTTGAGGCTACACACTTAGACATACACGCAACATGAAAGCTTTTCGACTTACAACGTGCTGTTTAGGAAAAACAAGATAATTTCGCACGATGCGTGATTTCCTTAAAACGTGATTTTCTGAAAAATTTTGACAAAAGAAAATTCTCCTTTTGGTTCTCTTTAGATGCTACATGTTAAGACGTACACGCCACAACAATTCTTTTCGAGATACAACGTGTAGTTTTGGAGATACAAGCTAATTTTTTACTATGCGTTATTTCTTCTCATAAAGAGTTTCCAATGCGTACGTATATGTCTTTACTCTGCAAAACTGTATTTCCTTATGAAGTGGTATTCTTACATATCCTTTCGAGAGAAAACTGTCCTGTGCCTTCTCTTTTGAGGCTACACACTTAGACATACACGCAACATGAAAGCTTTTCGACTTACAACGTGTTGTTTAGGAAGAACAAGATAATTTCGCACGATGCGGGATTTCCTTAAAACGTGATTTTCTGAAAAATTTTGACGAAAGAAAATTCTCCTTTTGGTTCTCTTTAGAAACTACATGTTAAGACCTACACGCCACATCAATTCTTTTCGAGATACAACGTGTAGTTTTTGAGATACAAGCTAATTTTGTACTATGCGTTATTTCTTCTCGTAAAGAGTTTCCAATGCGTACGTATATGTCTTTACTCTGCAAAACTGTATTTCCTTATGAAGTGGTATTCTTACATATCCTTTCGAGAGAAAACTGTCCTGTGCCTTCTCTTTTGAGGCTACACACTTAGACATACAGGCAACATGACAGCTTTTCGACTTACAACGTGTTGTTTAGGAAAAACAAGATAATTTCGCACGATGCGGGATTTCCTTAAAACGTGATTTTCTAAAAAATTTTGACGAAAGAAAATTCTCCTTTTGGTTCTCTTTAGATGCTACATGTTAAGAGGTACACGCCACAACAATTCTTTTCGAGATACAACATGTAGTTTTGGAGATACAAGCTAATTTTGTACTATGCGTTATTTCTTCTCGTAAAGAGTTTCCAATGTGTACGTATATGTCTTTACTCTGCAAAACTGTATTTCCTTATGAAGTGGTATTCTTACATATCCTTTCGAGAGAAAACTGTCCTGTGCCTTCTCTTTTGAGGCTACACACTTAGACATACACGCAACATGAAAGCTTTTCGACTTACAACGTGTTGTTTAGGAAAAACAAGATAATTTCGCACGATGCGGGATTTCCTTAAAACGTGATTTTCTGAAAAATTTTGACGAAAGAAAATTCTCCTTTTGGTTCTCTTTAGATGCTACATGTTAAGACGTACACGCCACAACAATTCTTTTCGAGATACAACATGTAGTTTTGGAGATACAAGCTAATTTTGTACTATGCGTTATTTCTTCTCATAAAGAGTTTCCAATGCGTACGTATATGTCTTTACTCTGCAAAACTGTATTTCCTTATGAAGTGGTATTCTTACATATCCTTTCGAGAGAAAACTGTCCTGTGCCTTCTCTTTTGAGGCTACACACTTAGACATACACGCAACATGAAAGCTTTTCGACTTACAACGTGTTGTTTAGGAAAAACAAGATAATTTCGCACGATGCGGGATTTCCTTAAAACGTGATTTTCTGAAAAATTTTGACGAAAGAAAATTCTCCTTTTGGTTCTCTTTAGATGCTACATGTTAAGACGTACACGCCACAACAATTCTTTTCGAGATACAACGTGTAGTTTTGGAGATACAAGCGAATTTTGTACGATGCGTTATTTCTTCTCGTAAAGAGTTTCCAATGCGTACGTATATGTCTTTACTCTGCAAAACTGTATTTCCTTATGAAGTGGTATTCTTACATATCCTTTCGAGAGAAAACTGTCCTGTGCCTTCTCTTTTGAGGCTACACACTTAGACATACACGCAGCACGAAAGCTTTTCGAGTTACAACGTGTTGTTTAGGAAAAACAAGATAATTTCGCACGATGCGGGATTTCCTTAAAACGTGATTTTCTGAAAAATTTTGACGAAAGAAAATTCTCCTTTTGGTTCTCTTTAGATGCTACATGTTAAGACGTACACGCCACAACAATTCTTTTCGAGATACAACATGTAGTTTTGGAGATACAAGCTAATTTTGTACTATGCGTTATTTCTTCTCGTAAAGAGTTTCCAATACGTACGTATATGTCTTTACTCTGCAAAACTGTATTTCCTTATTAAGTGGTATTCGTACATATCCTTTCGAGAGAAAACTGTCCTGTGCCTTTTCTTTTGAGGCTACACACTTAGACATACACGGAACATGAAAGCTTTTCGACTTACAACGTGTTGTTTAGGAAAAACAAGATAATTTCGCACGATGCGGGATTTCCTTAAAACGTGATTTTCTGAAAAATTTTGACGAAAGAAAATTCTCCTTTTGGTTCTCTTTAGATGCTACATGTTAAGACGTACACGCCACAGCAATTCTTTTCGAGTTACAACGTGTAGTTTTGGAGATACAAGCTAATTTTGTACGATGCCTTATTTCTTCTCGTAAAGAGTTTCCAATACGTACGTATATGTCTTTACTCTGCAAAACTGTATTTCCTTATGAAGTGGTATTGTTACATATCCTTTCGAGAGAAAACTCTCCTGTGCCTTCTCTTTTGAGGCTACACACTTAGACATACACGCAACATGAAAGCTTTTCGACTTACAACGTGCTGTTTAGGAAAAACAAGATAATTTCGCACGATGCGTGATTTCCTTAAAACGTGATTTTCTGAAAAATTTTGACAAAAGAAAATTCTCCTTTTGGTTCTCTTTAGATGCTACATGTTAAGACGTACACGCCACAACAATTCTTTTCGAGATACAACGTGTAGTTTTGGAGATACAAGCTAATTTTTTACTATGCGTTATTTCTTCTCGTAAAGAGTTTCCAATGCGTACGTATATGTCTTTACTCTGCAAAACTGTATTTCCTTATGAAGTGGTATTCTTACATATCCTTTCGAGAGAAAACTGTCCTGTGCCTTCTCTTTTGAGGCTACACACTTAGACATACACGCAACATGAAAGCTTTTCGACTTACAACGTGTTGTTTAGGAAAAACAAGATAATTTCGCACGATGCGGGATTTCCTTAAAACGTGATTTTCTGAAAAATTTTGACGAAAGAAAATTCTCCTTTTGGTTCTCTTTAGAAAGTACATATTAAGACCTACACGCCACATCAATTCTTTTCGAGATACAACGTGTAGTTTTTGAGATACAAGCTAATTTTGTACTATGCGTTATTTCTTCTCGTAAAGAGTTTCCAATGCGTATGTATATGGCTTTACTCTGCAAAACTGTATTTCCTTATGAAGTGGTATTCTTACATATCCTTTCGAGAGAAAACTGTCCTGTGCCTTCTCTTTTGAGGCTACACACTTAGACATACAGGCAACATGAAAGCTTTTCGACTTACAACGTGTTGTTTAGGAAAAACAAGATAATTTCGCACGATGCGGGATTTCCTTAAAACGTGATTTTCTAAAAAATTTTGACGAAAGAAAATTCTCCTTTTGGTTCTCTTTAGATGCTACATGTTAAGAGGTACACGCCACAACAATTCTTTTCGAGATACAACATGTAGTTTTGGAGATACAAGCTAATTTTGTACTATGCGTTATTTCTTCTCGTAAAGAGTTTCCAATGTGTACGTATATGTCTTTACTCTGCAAAACTGTATTTCCTTATGAAGTGGTATTCTTACATATCCTTTCGAGAGAAAACTGTCCTGTGCCTTCTCTTTTGAGGCTACACACTTAGACATACACGCAGCACGAAAGCTTTTCGAGTTACAACGTGTTGTTTAGGAAAAACAAGATAATTTCGCACGATGCGGGATTTCCTTAAAACGTGATTTTCTGAAAAATTTTGACGAAAGAAAATTCTCCTTTTGGTTCTCTTTAGATGCTACATGTTAAGACGTACACGCCACAACAATTCTTTTCGAGATACAACATGTAGTTTTGGAGATACAAGCTAATTTTGTACTATGCGTTATTTCTTCTCGTAAAGAGTTTCCAATACGTACGTATATGTCTTTACTCTGCAAAACTGTATTTCCTTATTAAGTGGTATTCGTACATATCCTTTCGAGAGAAAACTGTCCTGTGCCTTTTCTTTTGAGGCTACACACTTAGACATACACGGAACATGAAAGCTTTTCGACTTACAACGTGTTGTTTAGGAAAAACAAGATAATTTCGCACGATGCGGGATTTCCTTAAAACGTGATTTTCTGAAAAATTTTGACGAAAGAAAATTCTCCTTTTGGTTCTCTTTAGATGCTACATGTTAAGACGTACACGCCACAGCAATTCTTTTCGAGTTACAACGTGTAGTTTTGGAGATACAAGCTAATTTTGTACGATGCCTTATTTCTTCTCGTAAAGAGTTTCCAATACGTACGTATATGTCTTTACTCTGCAAAACTGTATTTCCTTATGAAGTGGTATTGTTACATATCCTTTCGAGAGAAAACTCTCCTGTGCCTTCTCTTTTGAGGCTACACACTTAGACATACACGCAACATGAAAGCTTTTCGACTTACAACGTGCTGTTTAGGAAAAACAAGATAATTTCCCACGATGCGTGATTTCCTTAAAACGTGATTTTCTGAAAAATTTTGACAAAAGAAAATTCTCCTTTTGGTTCTCTTTAGATGCTACATGTTAAGACGTACACGCCACAACAATTCTTTTCGAGATACAACGTGTAGTTTTGGAGATACAAGCTAATTTTTTACTATGCGTTATTTCTTCTCGTAAAGAGTTTCCAATGCGTACGTATATGTCTTTACTCTGCAAAACTGTATTTCCTTATGAAGTGGTATTCTTACATATCCTTTCGAGAGAAAACTGTCCTGTGCCTTCTCTTTTGAGGCTACACACTTAGACATACACGCAACATGAAAGCTTTTCGACTTACAACGTGTTGTTTAGGAAAAACAAGATAATTTCGCACGATGCGGGATTTCCTTAAACGTGATTTTCTGAAAAATTTTGACGAAAGAAAATTCTCCTTTTGGTTCTCTTTAGAAAGTACATATTAAGACCTACACGCCACATCAATTCTTTTCGAGATACAACGTGTAGTTTTTGAGATACAAGCTAATTTTGTACTATGCGTTATTTCTTCTCGTAAAGAGTTTCCAATGCGTATGTATATGGCTTTACTCTGCAAAACTGTATTTCCTTATGAAGTGGTATTCTTACATATCCTTTCGAGAGAAAACTGTCCTGTGCCTTCTCTTTTGAGGCTACACACTTAGACATACAGGCAACATGAAAGCTTTTCGACTTACAACGTGTTGTTTAGGAAAAACAAGATAATTTCGCACGATGCGGGATTTCCTTAAAACGTGATTTTCTAAAAAATTTTGACGAAAGAAAATTCTCCTTTTGGTTCTCTTTAGATGCTACATGTTAAGAGGTACACGCCACAACAATTCTTTTCGAGATACAACATGTAGTTTTGGAGATACAAGCTAATTTTGTACTATGCGTTATTTCTTCTCGTAAAGAGTTTCCAATGTGTACGTATATGTCTTTACTCTGCAAAACTGTATTTCCTTATGAAGTGGTATTCTTACATATCCTTTCGAGAGAAAACTGTCCTGTGCCTTCTCTTTTGAGGCTACACACTTAGACATACACGCAACATGAAAGCTTTTCGACTTACAACGTGTTGTTTAGGAAAAACAAGATAATTTCGCACGATGCGGGATTTCCTTAAAACGTGATTTTCTGAAAAATTTTGACGAAAGAAAATTCTCCTTTTGGTTCTCTTTAGATGCTACATGTTAAGACGTACACGCCACAACAATTCTTTTCGAGATACAACATGTAGTTTTGGAGATACAAGCTAATTTTGTACTATGCGTTATTTCTTCTCATAAAGAGTTTCCAATGCGTACGTATATGTCTTTACTCTGCAAAACTGTATTTCCTTATGAAGTGGTATTCTTACATATCCTTTCGAGAGAAAACTGTCCTGTGCCTTCTCTTTTGAGGCTACACACTTAGACATACACGCAACATGAAAGCTTTTCGACTTACAACGTGTTGTTTAGGAAAAACAAGATAATTTCGCACGATGCGGGATTTCCTTAAAACGTGATTTTCTGAAAAATTTTGACGAAAGAAAATTCTCCTTTTGGTTCTCTTTAGATGCTACATGTTAAGACGTACACGCCACAACAATTCTTTTCGAGATACAACGTGTAGTTTTGGAGATACAAGCGAATTTTGTACGATGCGTTATTTCTTCTCGTAAAGAGTTTCCAATGCGTACGTATATGTCTTTACTCTGCAAAACTGTATTTCCTTATGAAGTGGTATTCTTACATATCCTTTCGAGAGAAAACTGTCCTGTGCCTTCTCTTTTGAGGCTACACACTTAGACATACACGCAACATGAAAGCTTTTCCACTTACAACGTGTTGTTTAGGAAAAACAAGATAATTTCGCAGGATGCGGGATTTCCTTAAAACGTGATTTTCTGAAAAATTTTGACGAAAGAAAATTCTCCTTTTGGTTCTCTTTAGATGCTACATGTTAAGACGTACACGCCACAACAATTCTTTTCGAGATACAACGTGTAGTTTTGGAGATACAAGCTAATTTTGTACTATGCGTTATTTCTTCATGTAAAGAGTTTCCAATGCGTACGTATATGTCTTTACTCTGCAAAACTGTATTTCCTTATGAAGTGGTATTCTTACATATCCTTTCGAGAGAAAACTGTCCTGTGCCTTCTCTTTTGAGGCTACACACTTAGACATACACGCAACATGAAAGCTTTTCGACTTACAACGTGTTGTTTAGGAAAAACAAGATAATTTCGCAAGACGCGGGATTTCCTTAAAACGTGATTTTCTGAAAAATTTTGACGAAAGAAAATTCTCCTTTTGGTTCTCTTTAGATGCTACATGTTAAGACGTACGCGCCACCACAATTCTTTTCGAGATACAACATGTAGTTTTGGAGATACAAGCTAATTTTGTACTATGCGTTATTTCTTCTCGTAAAGAGTTTATAATGCGTACGTATATGTCTTTACTCTGCAAAACTGTATTTCCTTATGAAGTGGTATTCTTACATATCCTTTCGAGAGAAAACTGTCCTGTGCCTTCTCTTCTGAGGCTACACACTTAGACATACACGCAACATGATAGCTTTTCGACTTACAACGTGTTGTTTTGGAAAAACAAGATAATTTCGCACGATGCGGGATTTCCTTAAAACGTGATTTTCTGAAAAATTTTGACGAAAGAAAATTCTCCTTTTGGTTCTCTTTAGATGCTACATGTTAAGACGTACACGCCACAGCAATTCTTTTCGAGTTACAACGTGTAGTTTTGGAGATACAAGCTAATTTTCTACGATGCCTTATTTCTTCTCGTAAAGAGTTTCCAATACGTACGTATATGTCTTTTCTCAGCAAAACTGTATTTCCTTATGAAGTGGTATTCTTACATATCCTTTCGAGAGAAAACTGTCCTGTGCCTTCTCTTTTGAGGCTACACACTTAGACATACACGCAACATGAAAGCTTTTCGACTTACAACGTGCTGTTTAGGAAAAACAAGATAATTTCGCACGATGCGTGATTTCCTTAAAACGTGATTTTCTGAAAAATTTTGACAAAAGAAAATTCTCCTTTTGGTTCTATTTAGATGCTACATGTTAAGACGTACACGCCACAACAATTCTTTTCGAGATACAACGTGTAGTTTTGGAGATACAAGCTAATTTTGTACTATGCGTTATTTCTTCTCGTAAAGAGTTTCCAATGCGTACGTATATGTCTTTACTCTGCAAAACTGTATTTCCTTATGAAGTGGTATTCTTACATATCCTTTCGAGAGAAAACTGTCCTGTGCCTTCTCTTTTGAGGCTACACACTTAGACATACACGCAACATGAAAGCTTTTCGACTTACAACGTGTTGTTTAGGAAAAACAAGATAATTTCGCACGATGCGGGATTTCCTTAAAACGTGATTTTCTGAAAAATTTTGACGAAAGAAAATTCTCCTTTTGGTTCTCTTTAGATGCTACATGTTAAGACGTACACGCCACAACAATTCTTTTCGAGATACAACATGTAGTTTTGGAGATACAAGCTAATTTTGTACTATGCGTTATTTCTTCTCGTAAAGAGTTTCCAATGTGTACGTATATGTCTTTACTCTGCAAAACTGTATTTCCTTATGAAGTGGTATTCTTACATATCCTTTCGAGAGAAAACTGTCCTGTGCCTTCTCTTTTGAGGCTACACACTTAGACATACACGCAACATGAAAGCTTTTCGACTTACAACGTGTTGTTTAGGAAAAACAAGATAATTTCGCACGATGCGGGATTTCCTTAAAACGTGATTTTCTGAAAAATTTTGACGAAAGAAAATTCTCCTTTTGGTTCTCTTTAGAAACTACATGTTAAGACCTACACGCCACAACAATTGTTTTCGAGATACAACGTGTAGTTTTGGAGATACAAGCTAATTTTGTACTATGCGTTATTTCTTCTCGTAAAGAGTTTCCAATGCGTACGTATATGTCTTTACTCTGCAAAACTGTATTTCCTTATGAAGTGGTATTCTTACATATCCTTTCGAGAGAAAACTGTCCTGTGCCTTCTCTTTTGAGGCTACACACTTAGACATACACGCAACATGAAAGCTTTTCGACTTACAACGTGTTGTTTAGGAAAAACAAGATAATTTCGCACGATGCGGGATTTCCTTAAAACGTGATTTTCTGAAAAATTTTGACGAAAGAAAATTCTCCTTTTGGTTCTCTTTAGAAACTACATGTTAAGACCTACACGCCACAACAATTCTTTTCGAGATACAACGTGTAGTTTTTGAGATACAAGCTAATTTTGTACTATGCGTTATTTCTTCTCGTAAAGAGTTTCCAATGCGTACGTATATGTCTTTACTCTGCAAAACTGTATTTCCTTATGAAGTGGTATTCTTACATATCCTTTCGAGAGAAAACTGTCCTGTGCCTTCTCTTTTGAGGCTACACACTTAGACATACACGCAACATGAAAGCTTTTCGACTTACAACGTGTTGTTTAGGAAAAACAAGATAATTTCGCACGATGCGGGATTTCCTTAAAACGTGATTTTCTGAAAAATTTTGACGAAAGAAAATTCTCCTTTTGGTTCTCTTTAGATGCTACATGTTAAGAGGTACACGCCACAACAATTCTTTTCGAGATACAACATGTAGTTTTGGAGATACAAGCTAATTTTGTACTATGCGTTATTTCTTCTCGTAAAGAGTTTCCAATGTGTACGTATATGTCTTTACTCTGCAAAACTGTATTTCCTTATGAAGTGGTATTCTTACATATCCTTTCGAGAGAAAACTGTCCTGTGCCTTCTCTTTTGAGGCTACACACTTAGACATACACGCAACATGAAAGCTTTTCGATTTACAACGTGTTGTTTAGGAAAAACAAGATAATTTCGCACGATGCGGGATTTCCTTAAAACGTGATTTTCTGAAAAATTTTGACGAAAGAAAATTCTCCTTTTGGTTCTCTTTAGATGCTACATGTTAAGACGTACACGCCACAGCAATTCTTTTCGAGTTACAACGTGTAGTTTTGGAGATACAAGCTAATTTTGTACGATGCCTTATTTCTTCTCGTAAAGAGTTTCCAATACGTACGTATATGTCTTTTCTCAGCAAAACTGTATTTCCTTATGAAGTGGTATTCTTACATATCCTTTCGATAGAAAACTCTCCTGTGCCTTCTCTTTTGAGGCTACACACTTAGACATACACGCAACATGAAAGCTTTTCGACTTACAACGTGCTGTTTAGGAAAAACAAGATAATTTCGCACGATGCGTGATTTCCTTAAAACGTGATTTTCTGAAAAATATTGACAAAAGAAAATTCTCCTTTTGGTTCTATTTAGATGCTACATGTTAAGACGTACACGCCACAACAATTGTTTTCGAGATACAACGTGTAGTTTTGGAGATACAAGCTAATTTTTTACTATGCGTTATTTCTTCTCGTAAAGAGTTTCCAATGCGTACGTATATGTCTTTACTCTGCAAAACTGTATTTCCTTATGAAGTGGTATTCTTACATATCCTTTCGAGAGAAACTGTCCTGTGCCTTCTCTTTTGAGGCTACACACTTAGACATACACGCAACATGAAAGCTTTTCGACTTACAACGTGTTGTTTAGGAAAAACAAGATAATTTCGCACGATGCGGGATTTCCTTAAAACGTGATTTTCTGAAAAATTTTGACGAAAGAAAATTCTCCTTTTGGTTCTCTTTAGAAACTACATGTTAAGACCTACACGCCACAACAATTCTTTTCGAGATACAACGTGTAGTTTTTGAGATACAAGCTAATTTTGTACTATGCGTTATTTCTTCTCATAAAGAGTTTCCAATGCGTACGTATATGTCTTTACTCTGCAAAACTGTATTTCCTTATGAAGTGGTATTCTTACATATCCTTTCGAGAGAAAACTGTCCTGTGCCTTCTCTTTTGAGGCTACACACTTAGACATACACGCAACATGAAAGCTTTTCGACTTACAACGTGTTGTTTAGGAAAAACAAGATAATTTCGCACGATGCGGGATTTCCTTAAAACGTGATTTTCTGAAAAATTTTGACGAAAGAAAATTCTCCTTTTGGTTCTCTTTAGATGCTACATGTTAAGACGTACACGCCACAACAATTCTTTTCGAGATACAACATGTAGTTTTGGAGATACAAGCTAATTTTGTACTATGCGTTATTTCTTCTCGTAAAGAGTTTCCAATGTTTACGTATATGTCTTTACTCTGCAAAACTGTATTTCCTTATGAAGTGGTATTCTTACATATCCTTTCGAGAGAAAACTGTCCTGTGCCTTCTCTTTTGAGGCTACACACTTAGACATACACGCAACATGAAAGCTTTTCGACTTACAACGTGTTGTTTAGGAAAAACAAGATAATTTCGCACGATGCGGGATTTCCTTAAAACGTGATTTTCTGAAAAATTTTGACGAAAGAAAATTCTCCTTTTGGTTCTCTTTAGATGCTACATGTTAAGACGTACACGCCACAACAATTCTTTTCGAGATACAACATGTAGTTTTGGAGATACAAGCTAATTTTGTACTATGCGTTATTTCTTCTCGTAAAGAGTTTCCAATGCGTATGTATATGTCTTTACTCTGCAAAACTGTATTTCCTTATGAAGTGGTATTCTTACATATCCTTTCGAGAGAAAACTGTCCTGTGCCTTCTCTTTTGAGGCTACACACTTAGACATACACGCAACATGAAAGCTTTTCGACTTACAACGTGTTGTTTAGGAAAAACAAGATAATTTCGCACGATGCGGGATTTCCTTAAAACGTGATTTTCTGAAAAATTTTGACGAAAGAAAATTCTCCTTTTGGTTCTCTTTAGATGCTACATGTTAAGACGTACACGCCACAATAATTCTTTTCGAGATACAACATGTAGTTTTGGAGATACAAGCTAATTTTGTACTATGCGTTATTTCTTCTCGTAAAGAGTTTCCAATGCGTAGGTATATGTCTTTACTCTGCAAAACTGTATTTCCTTATGAAGTGGTATTCTTACATATCCTTTTGAGAGAAAACTGTCCTGTGCCTTCTCTTTTGAGGCTACACACTTAGACATACACGCAACATGAAAGCTTTTCGACTTACAACGTGCTGTTTAGGAAAAACAAGATAATTTCGCACGATGCGTGATTTCCTTAAAACGTGATTTTCTGAAAAATTTTGACAAAAGAAAATTCTCCTTTTGGTTCTATTTAGATGCTACATGTTAAGACGTACACGCCACAACAATTCTTTTCGAGATACAACGTGTAGTTTTGGAGATACAAGCTAATTTTGTACTATGCGTTATTTCTTCTCGTAAAGAGTTTCCAATGCGTACGTATATGTCTTTACTCTGCAAAACTGTATTTCCTTATGAAGTGGTATTCTTACATATCCTTTCGAGAGAAAACTGTCCTGTTCCTTCTCTTTTGAGGCTACACACTTAGACATACACGCAACATGAAAGCTTTTCGACTTACAACGTGTTGTTTAGGAAAAACAAGATAATTTCGCACGATGCGGGATTTCCTTAAAACGTGATTTTCTGAAAAATTTTGACGAAAGAAAATTCTCCTTTTGGTTCTCTTTAGATGCTACATGTTAAGACGTACACGCCACAACAATTCTTTTCGAGATACAACATGTAGTTTTGGAGATACAAGCTAATTTTGTACTATGCGTTATTTCTTCTCGTAAAGAGTTTCCAATGTGTACGTATATGTCTTTACTCTGCAAAACTGTATTTCCTTATGAAGTGGTATTTTTACATATCCTTTCGAGAGAAAACTGTCCTGTGCCTTCTCTTTTGAGGCTACACACTTAGACATACACGCAACATGAAAGCTTTTCGACTTACAACGTGTTGTTTAGGAAAAACAAGATAATTTCGCACTATGCGGGATTTCCTTAAAACGTGATTTTCTGAAAAATTTTGAAGAAAGAAAATTCTCCTTTTGGTTCTCTTTAGATGCTACATGTTAAGACGTACACGCCACAACAATTCTTTTCGAGATACAACATGTAGTTTTGGAGATACAAGCTAATTTTGTACTATGCGTTATTTCTTCTCGTAAAGAGTTTCCAATGCGTACGTATATGTCTTTACTCTGCAAAACTGTATTTCCTTATGAAGTGGTATTCTTACATATCCTTTCGAGAGAAAACTGTCCTGTGCCTTCTCTTTTGAGGCTACACACTTAGACATACACGCAACATGAAAGCTTTTCGACTTACAACGTGTTGTTTAGGAAAAACAAGATAATTTCGCACGATGCGGGATTTCCTTAAAACGTGATTTTCTGAAAAATTTTGACGAAAGAAAATTCTCCTTTTGGTTCTCTTTAGATGCTACATGTTAAGACGTACACGCCACAACAATTCTTTTCGAGATACAACATGTAGTTTTGGAGATACAAGCTAATTTTGTACTATGCGTTATTTCTTCTCGTAAAGAGTTTCCAATGCGTACGTATATGTCTTTACTCTGCAAAACTGTATTTCCTTATGAAGTGGTATTCTTACATATCCTTTCGAGAGAAAACTCTCCTGTGCCTTCTCTTTTGAGGCTACACACTTAGAAATACACGCAAAATGAAAGCTTTTCGACTTACAACGTGTTGTTTAGGAAAAACAAGATAATTTCGCACGATGCGGGATTTCCTTAAAACGTGATTTTCTGAAAAATTTTGACGAAAGAAAATTCTCCTTTTGGTTCTCTTTAGATGCTACATGTTAAGACGTACACGCCACAACAATTCTTTTAGAGATACAACGTGTAGTTTTGGAGATACAAGCTAATTTTGTACTATGCGTTATTTCTTCATGTAAAGAGTTTCCAATGCGTACGTATATGTCTTTACTCTGCAAAACTGTATTTCCTTATGAAGTGGTATTCTTACATATCCTTTCGAGAGAAAACTGTCCTGTGCCTTCTCTTTTGAGGCTACACACTTAGACATACACGCAACATGAAAGCTTTTCGACTTACAACGTGTTGTTTAGGAAAAACAAGATAATTTCGCAAGACGCGGGATTTCCTTAAAACGTGATTTTCTGAAAAATTTTGACGAAAGAAAATTCTCCTTTTGGTTCTCTTTAGATGCTACATGTTAAGACGTACGCGCCACAACAATTCTTTTCGAGATACAACATGTAGTTTTGGAGATACAAGCTAATTTTGTACTATGCGTTATTTCTTCTCGTAAAGAGTTTATAATGCGTACGTATATGTCTTTACTCTGCAAAACTGTATTTCCTTATGAAGTGGTATTCTTACATATCCTTTCGAGAGAAAACTGTCCTGTGCCTTCTCTTCTGAGGCTACACACTTAGACATACACGCAACATGATAGCTTTTCGACTTACAACGTGTTGTTTTGGAAAAACAAGATAATTTCGCACGATGCGGGATTTCCTTAAAACGTGATTTTCTGAAAAATTTTGAGGAAAGAAAATTCTCCTTTTGGTTCTCTTTAGATGCTACATGTTAAGACGTACACGCCACAGCAATTCTTTTCGAGTTACAACGTGTAGTTTTGGAGATACAAGCTAATTTTGTACGATGCCTTATTTCTTCTCGTAAAGAGTTTCCAATACGTACGTATATGTCTTTTCTCACCAAAACTGTATTTCCTTATGAAGTGGTATTCTTACATATCCTTTCGAGAGAAAACTGTCCTGTGCCTTCTCTTTTGAGGCTACACACTTAGACATACACGCAACATGAAAGCTTTTCGACTTACAACGTGTTGTTTAGGAAAAACAAGATAATTTCGCACGATGCGGGATTTCCTTAAAACGTGATTTTCTGAAAAATTTTGACGAAAGAAAATTCTCCTTTTGGTTCTCTTTAGATGCTACATGTTAAGACGTACACGCCACAACAATTCTTTTCGAGATACAACATGTAGTTTTGGAGATACAAGCTAATTTTGTACTATGCGTTATTTCTTCTCGTAAAGAGTTTCCAATGTGTACGTATATGTCTTTACTCTGCAAAACTGTATTTCCTTATGAAGTGGTATTCTTACATATCCTTTCGAGAGAAAACTGTCCTGTGCATTCTCTTTTGAGGCTACACACTTAGACATACACGCAACATGAAAGCTTTTCGACTTACAACGTGTTGTTTAGGAAAAACAAGATAATTTCGCACGATGCGGGATTTCCTTAAAACGTGATTTTCTGAAAAATTTTGACGAAAGAAAATTCTCCTTTTGGTTCTCTTTAGAAACTACATGTTAAGACCTACACGCCACAACAATTCTTTTCGAGATACAACGTGTAGTTTTGGAGATACAAGCTAATTTTGTACTATGCGTTATTTCTTCTCGTAAAGAGTTTCCAATGCGTACGTATATGTCTTTACTCTGCAAAACTGTATTTCCTTATGAAGTGGTATTCTTACATATCCTTTCGAGAGAAAACTGTCCTGTGCCTTCTCTTTTGAGGCTACACACTTAGACATACACGCAACATGAAAGCTTTTCGACTTACAACGTGTTGTTTAGGAAAAACAAGATAATTTCGCACGATGCGGGATTTCCTTAAAACGTGATTTTCTGAAAAATTTTGACGAAAGAAAATTCTCCTTTTGGTTCTCTTTAGAAACTACATGTTAAGACCTACACGCCACAACAATTCTTTTCGAGATACAACGTGTAGTTTTTGAGATACAAGCTAATTTTGTACTATGCGTTATTTCTTCTCGTAAAGAGTTTCCAATGCGTACGTATATGTCTTTACTCTGCAAAACTGTATTTCCTTATGAAGTGGTATTCTTACATATCCTTTCGAGAGAAAACTGTCCTGTGCCTTCTCTTTTGAGGCTACACACTTAGACATACACGCAACATGAAAGCTTTTCGACTTACAACGTGTTGTTTAGGAAAAACAAGATAATTTCGCACGATGCGGGATTTCCTTAAAACGTGATTTTCTGAAAAATTTTGACGAAAGAAAATTCTCCTTTTGGTTCTCTTTAGAAACTACATGTTAAGACCTACACGCCACAACAATTCTTTTCGAGATACAACGTGTAGTTTTTGAGATACAAGCTAATTTTGTACTATGCGTTATTTCTTCTCGTAAAGAGTTTCCAATGCGTACGTATATGTCTTTACTCTGCAAAACTGTATTTCCTTATGAAGTGGTATTCTTACATATCCTTTCGAGAGAAAACTGTCCTGTGCCTTCTCTTTTGAGGCTACACACTTAGACATACACGCAACATGAAAGCTTTTCGACTTACAACGTGTTGTTTAGGAAAAACAAGATAATTTCGCACGATGCGGGATTTCCTTAAAACGTGATTTTCTGAAAAATTTTGACGAAAGAAAATTCTCCTTTTGGTTCTCTTTAGATGCTACATGTTAAGACGTACACGCCACAACAATTCTTTTCGAGATACAACATGTAGTTTTGGAGATACAAGCTAATTTTGTACTATGCGTTATTTCTTCTTGTAAAGAGTTTCCAATGTTTACGTATATGTCTTTACTCTGCAAAACTGTATTTCCTTATGAAGTGGTATTCTTACATATCCTTTCGAGAGAAAACTGTCCTGTGCCTTCTCTTTTGAGGCTACACACTTAGACATACACGCAACATGAAAGCTTTTCGACTTACAACGTGTTGTTTAGGAAAAACAAGATAATTTCGCACTATGCGGGATTTCTTAAAACGTGATTTTCTGAAAAATTTTGACGAAAGAAAATTCTCCTTTTGGTTCTCTTTAGATGCTACATGTTAAGACGTACACGCCACAACAATTCTTTTCGAGATACAACATGTAGTTTTGGAGATACAAGCTAATTTTGTACTATGCGTTATTTCTTCTCGTAAAGAGTTTCCAATGCGTACGTATATGTCTTTACTCTGCAAAACTGTATTTCCTTATGAAGTGGTATTCTTACATATCCTTTCGAGAGAAAACTGTCCTGTGCCTTCTCTTTTGAGGCTACACACTTAGACATACACGCAACATGAAAGCTTTTCGACTTACAACGTGTTGTTTAGGAAAAACAAGATAATTTCGCACGATGCGGGATTTCCTTAAAACGTGATTTTCTGAAAAATTTTGACGAAAGAAAATTCTCCTTTTGGTTCTCTTTAGATGCTACATGTTAAGACGTACACGCCACAACAATTCTTTTCGAGATACAACGTGTAGTTTTGGAGATACAAGCGAATTTTGTACGATGCGTTATTTCTTCTCATAAAGAGTTTCCAATGCGTACGTATATGTCTTTACTCTGCAAAACTGTATTTCCTTATGAAGTGGTATTCTTACATATCCTTTCGAGAGAAAACTGTCCTGTGCCTTCTCTTTTGAGGCTACACACTTAGACATACACGCAACATGAAAGCTTTTCGACTTACAACGTGTTGTTTAGGAAAAACAAGATAATTTCGCACGATGCGGGATTTCCTTAAAACGTGATTTTCTGAAAAATTTTGACGAAAGAAAATTCTCCTTTTGGTTCTCTTTAGATGCTACATGTTAAGACGTACACGCCACAACAATTCTTTTCGAGATACAACGTGTAGTTTTGGAGATACAAGCTAATTTTGTACTATGCGTTATTTCTTCTCGTAAAGAGTTTCCAATGCGTACATATATGTCTTTACTCTGCAAAACTGTATTTCCTTATGAAGTGGTATTCTTACATATCCTTTCGAGAGAAAACTGTCCTGTGCCTTCTCTTTTGAGGCTACACACTTAGACATACACGCAACATGAAAGCTTTTCGACTTACAACGTGTTGTTTAGGAAAAACAAGATAATTTCGCACGATGCGGGATTTCCTTAAAACGTGATTTTCTGAAAAATTTTGACGAAAGAAAATTCTCCTTTTGGTTCTCTTTAGAAACTACATGTTAAGACCTACACGCCACAACAATTCTTTTCGAGATACAACGTGTAGTTTTTGAGATACAAGCTAATTTTGTACTATGCGTTATTTCTTCTCGTAAAGAGTTTCCAATGCGTACGTATATGTCTTTACTCTGCAAAACTGTATTTCCTTATGAAGTGGTATTCTTACATATCCTTTCGAGAGAAAACTGTCCTGTGCCTTCTCTTTTGAGGCTACACACTTAGACATACACGCAACATGAAAGCTTTTCGACTTACAACGTGTTGTTTAGGAAAAACAAGATAATTTCGCACGATGCGGGATTTCCTTAAAACGTGATTTTCTGAAAAATTTTGACGAAAGAAAATTCTCCTTTTGGTTCTCTTTAGAATCTACATGTTAAGACCTACACGCCACAACAATTCTTTTCGAGATACAACGTGTAGTTTTTGAGATACAAGCTAATTTTGTACTATGCGTTATTTCTTCTCGTAAAGAGTTTCCAATGCGTACGTATATGTCTTTACTCTGCAAAACTGTATTTCCTTATGAAGTGGTATTCTTACATATCCTTTCGAGAGAAAACTGTCCTGTGCCTTCTCTTTTGAGGCTACACACTTAGACATACACGCAACATGAAAGCTTTTCGACTTACAACGTGTTGTTTAGGAAAAACAAGATAATTTCGCACGATGCGGGATTTCCTTAAAACGTGATTTTCTGAAAAATTTTGACGAAAGAAAATTCTCCTTTTGGTTCTCTTTAGATGCTACATGTTAAGACGTACACGCCACAACAATTCTTTTCGAGATACAACATGTAGTTTTGGAGATACAAGCTAATTTTGTACTATGCGTTATTTCTTCTTGTAAAGAGTTTCCAATGTTTACGTATATGTCTTTACTCTGCAAAACTGTATTTCCTTATGAAGTGGTATTCTTACATATCCTTTCGAGAGAAAACTGTCCTGTGCCTTCTCTTTTGAGGCTACACACTTAGACATACACGCAACATGAAAGCTTTTCGACTTACAACGTGTTGTTTAGGAAAAACAAGATAATTTCGCACTATGCGGGATTTCTTAAAACGTGATTTTCTGAAAAATTTTGACGAAAGAAAATTCTCCTTTTGGTTCTCTTTAGATGCTACATGTTAAGACGTACACGCCACAACAATTCTTTTCGAGATACAACATGTAGTTTTGGAGATACAAGCTAATTTTGTACTATGCGTTATTTCTTCTCGTAAAGAGTTTCCAATGCGTACGTATATGTCTTTACTCTGCAAAACTGTATTTCCTTATGAAGTGGTATTCTTACATATCCTTTCGAGAGAAAACTGTCCTGTGCCTTCTCTTTTGAGGCTACACACTTAGACATACACGCAACATGAAAGCTTTTCGACTTACAACGTGTTGTTTAGGAAAAACAAGATAATTTCGCACGATGCGGGATTTCCTTAAAACGTGATTTTCTGAAAAATTTTGACGAAAGAAAATTCTCCTTTTGGTTCTCTTTAGATGCTACATGTTAAGACGTACACGCCACAACAATTCTTTTCGAGATACAACGTGTAGTTTTGGAGATACAAGCGAATTTTGTACGATGCGTTATTTCTTCTCATAAAGAGTTTCCAATGCGTACGTATATGTCTTTACTCTGCAAAACTGTATTTCCTTATGAAGTGGTATTCTTACATATCCTTTCGAGAGAAAACTGTCCTGTGCCTTCTCTTTTGAGGCTACACACTTAGACATACACGCAACATGAAAGCTTTTCGACTTACAACGTGTTGTTTAGGAAAAACAAGATAATTTCGCACGATGCGGGATTTCCTTAAAACGTGATTTTCTGAAAAATTTTGACGAAAGAAAATTCTCCTTTTGGTTCTCTTTAGATGCTACATGTTAAGACGTACACGCCACAACAATTCTTTTCGAGATACAACGTGTAGTTTTGGAGATACAAGCTAATTTTGTACTATGCGTTATTTCTTCTCGTAAAGAGTTTCCAATGCGTACGTATATGTCTTTACTCTGCAAAACTGTATTTCCTCATGAAGTGGTATTCTTACATATCCTTTCGAGAGAAAACTCTCCTGTGCCTTCTCTTTTGAGGCTACACACTTAGAAATACACGCAAAATGAAAGCTTTTCGACTTACAACGTGTTGTTTAGGAAAAACAAGATAATTTCGCACGATGCGGGATTTCCTTAAAACGTGATTTTCTGAAAAATTTTGACGAAAGAAAATTCTCCTTTTGGTTCTCTTTAGATGCTACATGTTAAGACGTACACGCCACAACAATTCTTTTCGAGATACAACGTGTAGTTTTTGAGATACAAGCTAATTTTGTTCTATGCGTTATTTCTTCTCGTAAAGAGTTTCCAATGCGTACGTATATGTCTTTACTCTGCAAAACTGTATTTCCTTATGAAGTGGTATTCTTATATATCCTTTCGAGAGAAAACTGTCCTGTGCCTTCTCTTTTGAGGCTACACACTTAGACATACACGCAACATGAGAGCTTTTCGACCTAAAATGTGTTTTTTAGGAAAAACAAGATAATTTCGCACGATGCGGGATTTCCTTAAAACGTGATTTTCTGAAAAATTTTGACGAAAGAAAATTCTCCTTTTGGTTCTCTTTAGATGCTACATGTTAAGACGTACACGCCACAACAATTCTTTTCGAGATACAACGTGTAGTTTTGGAGATACAAGCTAATTTTGTACGATGCGTTATTTCTTCTCGTAAAGAGTTTCCAATGCGTAGGTATATGTCTTTACTCTGCAAAACTGTATTTCCTTATGAAGTGGTATTCTTACATATCCTTTCGAGAGAAAACTCTCCTGTGCCTTCTCTTTTGAGGCTACACACTTAGAAATACACGCAAAATGAAAGCTTTTCGACTTACAACGTGTTGTTTAGGAAAAACAAGATAATTTCGCACGATGCGGGATTTCCTTAAAACGTGATTTTCTGAAAAATTTTGACGAAAGAAAATTCTCCTTTTGGTTCTCTTTAGATGCTACATGTTAAGACGTACACGCCACAACAATTCTTTTCGAGATACAACGTGTAGTTTTGGAGATACAAGCTAATTTTGTACTATGCGTTATTTCTTCTCGTAAAGAGTTTATAATGCGTACGTATATGTCTTTACTCTGCAAAACTGTATTTCCTTATGAAGTGGTATTCTTACATATCCTTTCGAGAGAAAACTGTCCTGTGCCTTCTCTTCTGAGGCTACACACTTAGACATACACGCAACATGATAGCTTTTCGACTTACAACGTGTTGTTTTGGAAAAACAAGATAATTTCGCACGATGCGGGATTTCCTTAAAACGTGATTTTCTGAAAAATTTTGAGGAAAGAAAATTCTCCTTTTGGTTCTCTTTAGATGCTACATGTTAAGACGTACACGCCACAGCAATTCTTTTCGAGTTACAACGTGTAGTTTTGGAGATACAAGCTAATTTTGTACGATGCCTTATTTCTTCTCGTAAAGAGTTTCCAATACGTACGTATATGTCTTTTCTCAGCAAAACTGTATTTCCTTATGAAGTGGTATTCTTACATATCCTTTCGAGAGAAAACTGTCCTGTGCCTTCTCTTTTGAGGCTACACACTTAGACATACACGCAACATGAAAGCTTTTCGACTTACAACGTGTTGTTTAGGAAAAACAAGATAATTTCGCACGATGCGGGATTTCCTTAAAACGTGATTTTCTGAAAAATTTTGACGAAAGAAAATTCTCCTTTTGGTTCTCTTTAGATGCTACATGTTAAGACGTACACGCCACAACAATTCTTTTCGAGATACAACATGTAGTTTTGGAGATACAAGCTAATTTTGTACTATGTGTTATTTCTTCTCGTAAAGAGTTTCCAATGTGTACGTATATGTCTTTACTCTGCAAAACTGTATTTCCTTATGAAGTGGTATTCTTACATATCCTTTCGAGAGAAAACTGTCCTGTGCATTCTCTTTTGAGGCTACACACTTAGACATACACGCAACATGAAAGCTTTTCGACTTACAACGTGTTGTTTAGGAAAAACAAGATAATTTCGCACGATGCGGGATTTCCTTAAAACGTGATTTTCTGAAAAATTTTGACGAAAGAAAATTCTCCTTTTGGTTCTCTTTAGAAACTACATGTTAAGACCTACACGCCACAACAATTCTTTTCGAGATACAACGTGTAGTTTTGGAGATACAAGCTAATTTTGTACTATGCGTTATTTCTTCTCGTAAAGAGTTTCCAATGCGTACGTATATGTCTTTACTCTGCAAAACTGTATTTCCTTATGAAGTGGTATTCTTACATATCCTTTCGAGAGAAAACTGTCCTGTGCCTTCTCTTTTGAGGCTACACACTTAGACATACACGCAACATGAAAGCTTTTCGACTTACAACGTGTTGTTTAGGAAAAACAAGATAATTTCGCACGATGCGGGATTTCCTTAAAACGTGATTTTCTGAAAAATTTTGACGAAAGAAAATTCTCCTTTTGGTTCTCTTTAGAAACTACATGTTAAGACCTACAAGCCACAACAATTCTTTTCGAGATACAACGTGTAGTTTTTGAGATACAAGCTAATTTTGTACTATGCGTTATTTCTTCTCGTAAAGAGTTTCCAATGCGTACGTATATGTCTTTACTCTGCAAAACTGTATTTCCTTATGAAGTGGTATTCTTACATATCCTTTCGAGAGAAAACTGTCCTGTGCCTTCTCTTTTGAGGCTACACACTTAGACATACACGCAACATGAAAGCTTTTCGACTTACAAAGTGTTGTTTAGGAAAAACAAGATAATTTCGCACGATGCGGGATTTCCTTAAAACGTGATTTTCTGAAAAATTTTGACGAAAGAAAATTCTCCTTTTGGTTCTCTTTAGATGCTACATGTTAAGACGTACACGCCACAACAATTCTTTTCGAGATACAACATGTAGTTTTGGAGATACAAGCTAATTTTGTACTATGCGTTATTTCTTCTCGTAAAGAGTTTCCAATGTGTACGTATATGTCTTTACTCTGCAAAACTGTATTTCCTTATGAAGTGGTATTCTTACATATCCTTTCGAGAGAAAACTGTCCTGTGCCTTCTCTTTTGAGGCTACACACTTAGACATACACGCAACATGAAAGCTTTTCGACTTACAACGTGTTGTTTAGGAAAAACAAGATAATTTCGCACGATGCGGGATTTCCTTAAAACGTGATTTTCTGAAAAATTTTGACGAAAGAAAATTCTCCTTTTGGTTCTCTTTAGATGCTACATGTTAAGACGTACACGCCACAGCAATTCTTTTCGAGTTACAACGTGTAGTTTTGGAGATACAAGCTAATTTTGTACGATGCCTTATTTCTTCTCGTAAAGAGTTTCCAATACGTACGTATATGTCTTTTCTCAGCAAAACTGTATTTCCTTATGAAGTGGTATTCTTACATATCCTTTCGAGAGAAAACTCTCCTGTGCCTTCTCTTTTGAGGCTACACACTTAGACATACACGCAACATGAAAGCTTTTCGACTTACAACGTGCTGTTTAGGAAAAACAAGATAATTTCGCACGATGCGTGATTTCCTTAAAACGTGATTTTCTGAAAAATTTTGACAAAAGAAAATTCTCCTTTTGGTTCTATTTAGATGCTACATGTTAAGACGTACACGCCACAACAATTCTTTCCGAGATACAACGTGTAGTTTTGGAGATACAAGCTAATTTTTTACTATGCGTTATTTCTTCTCGTAAAGAGTTTCCAATGCGTACGTATATGTCTTTACTCTGCAAAACTGTATTTCCTTATGAAGTGGTATTCTTACATATCCTTTCGAGAGAAAACTGTCCTGTGCCTTCTCTTTTGAGGCTACACACTTAGACATACACGCAACATGAAAGCTTTTCGACTTACAACGTGTTGTTTAGGAAAAACAAGATAATTTCGCACGATGCGGGATTTCCTTAAAACGTGATTTTCTGAAAAATTTTGACGAAAGAAAATTCTCCTTTTGGTTCTCTTTAGAAACTACATGTTAAGACCTACACGCCACAACAATTCTTTTCGAGATACAACGTGTAGTTTTTGAGATACAAGCTAATTTTGTACTATGCGTTATTTCTTCTCATAAAGAGTTTCCAATGCGTACGTATATGTCTTTACTCTGCAAAACTGTATTTCCTTATGAAGTGGTATTCTTACATATCCTTTCGAGAGAAAACTGTCCTGTGCCTTCTCTTTTGAGGCTACACACTTAGACATACACGCAACATGAAAGCTTTTCGACTTACAACGTGTTGTTTAGGAAAATCAAGATAATTTCGCACGATGCGGGATTTCCTTAAAACGTGATTTTCTGAAAAATTTTGACGAAAGAAAATTCTCCTTTTGGTTCTCTTTAGATGCTACATGTTAAGACGTACACGCCACAACAATTCTTTTCGAGATACAACATGTAGTTTTGGAGATACAAGCTAATTTTGTACTATGCGTTATTTCTTCTCGTAAAGAGTTTCCAATGTTTACGTATATGTCTTTACTCTGCAAAACTGTATTTCCTTATGAAGTGGTATTCTTACATATCCTTTCGAGAGAAAACTGTCCTGTGCCTTCTCTTTTGAGGCTACACACTTAGACATACACGCAACATGAAAGCTTTTCGACTTACAACGTGTTGTTTAGGAAAAACAAGATAATTTCGCACTATGCGGGATTTCCTTAAAACGTGATTTTCTGAAAAATTTTGACGAAAGAAAATTCTCCTTTTGGTTCTCTTTAGATGCTACATGTTAAGACGTACACGCCACAACAATTCTTTTCGAGATACAACATGTAGTTTTGGAGATACAAGCTAATTTTGTACTATGCGTTATTTCTTCTCGTAAAGAGTTTCCAATGCGTACGTATATGTCTTTACTCTGCAAAACTGTATTTCCTTATGAAGTGGTATTCTTACATATCCTTTCGAGAGAAAACTGTCCTGTGCCTTCTCTTTTGAGGCTACACACTTAGACATACACGCAACATGAAAGCTTTTCGACTTACAACGTGTTGTTTAGGAAAAACAAGATAATTTCGCACGATGCGGGATTTCCTTAAAACGTGATTTTCTGAAAAATTTTGACGAAAGAAAATTCTCCTTTTGGTTCTCTTTAGATGCTACATGTTAAGACGTACACGCCACAACAATTCTTTTCGAGATACAACGTGTAGATTTGGAGATACAAGCGAATTTTGTACGATGCGTTATTTCTTCTCATAAAGAGTTTCCAATGCGTACGTATATGTCTTTACTCTGCAAAACTGTATTTCCTTATGAAGTGGTATTCTTACATATCCTTTCGAGAGAAAACTGTCCTGTGCCTTCTCTTTTGAGGCTACACACTTAGACATACACGCAACATGAAAGCTTTTCGACTTACAACGTGTTGTTTAGGAAAAACAAGATAATTTCGCACGATGCGGGATTTCCTTAAAACGTGATTTTCTGAAAAATTTTGACGAAAGAAAATTCTCCTTTTGGTTCTCTTTAGATGCTACATGTTAAGACGTACACGCCACAACAATTCTTTTCGAGATACAACGTGTAGATTTGGAGATACAAGCGAATTTTGTACGATGCGTTATTTCTTCTCATAAAGAGTTTCCAATGCGTACGTATATGTCTTTACTCTGCAAAACTGTATTTCCTTATGAAGTGGTATTCTTACATATCCTTTCGAGAGAAAACTGTCCTGTGCCTTCTCTTTTGAGGCTACACACTTAGACATACACGCAACATGAAAGCTTTTCGACTTACAACGTGTTGTTTAGGAAAAACAAGATAATTTCGCACGATGCGGGATTTCCTTAAAACGTGATTTTCTGAAAAATTTTGACGAAAGAAAATTCTCCTTTTGGTTCTCTTTAGATGCTACATGTTAAGACGTACACGCCACAACAATTCTTTTCGAGATACAACGTGTAGTTTTGGAGATACAAGCTAATTTTGTACTATGCGTTATTTCTTCTCGTAAAGAGTTTCCAATGCGTACGTATATGTCTTTACTCTGAAAAACTGTATTTCCTCATGAAGTGGTATTCTTACATATCCTTTCGAGCGAAAACTGTCCTGTGCCTTCTCTTTTGAGGCTACACACTTAGACATACACGCAACATGAAAGCTTTTCGACTTACAACGTGTTGTTTAGGAAAAACAAGATAATTTCGCACGATGCGGGATTTCCTTAAAACGTGATTTTCTGAAAAATTTTGACGAAAGAAAATTCTCCTTTTGGTTCTCTTTAGATGCTACATGTTAAGACGTACACGCCACAACAATTCTTTTCGAGATACAACGTGTAGTTTTTGAGATACAAGCTAATTTTGTTCTATGCGTTATTTCTTCTCGTAAAGAGTTTCCAATGCGTACGTATATGTCTTTACTCTGCAAAACTGTATTTCCTTATGAAGTGGTATTCTTATATATCCTTTCGAGAGAAAACTGTCCTGTGCCTTCTCTTTTGAGGCTACACACTTAGACATACACGCAACATGAAAGCTTTTCGACTTACAACGTGTTGTTTAGGAAAAACAAGATAATTTCGCACGATGCGGGATTTCCTTAAAACGTGATTTTCTGAAAAATTTTGACGAAAGAAAATTCTCCTTTTGGTTCTCTTTAGATGCTACATGTTAAGACGTACACGCCACAACAATTCTTTTCGAGATACAACGTGTAGTTTTGGAGATACAAGCTAATTTTGTACGATGCGTTATTTCTTCTCGTAAAGAGTTTCCAATGCGTATGTATATGTCTTTACTCTGCAAAACTGTATTTCCTTATGAAGTGGTATTGTTACATATCCTTTCGAGAGAAAACTGTCCTGTGCCTTCTCTTTTGAGGCTACACACTTAGACATACACGCAACATGAAAGCTTTTCGACCTACAACGTGTTGTTTAGGAAAAACAAGATAATTTCGCACGATGCGGGATTTCCTTAAAACGTGATTTTCTGAAAAATTTTGACGAAAGAAAATTCTCCTTTTGGTTCTCTTTAGATGCTACATGTTTAGACGTACACGCCACAACAATTCTTTTCGAGATACAACATGTAGTTTTGGAGATACAAGCTAATTTTGTACTATGCGTTATTTCTTCTCGTAAAGAGTTTCCAATGCGTACGTATATGTCTTTACTCTGCAAAACTGTATTTCCTTATGAAGTGGTATTCTTACATATCCTTTCGAGAGAAAACTGTCCTGTGCCTTCTCTTTTGAGGCTACACACTTAGACATACACGCAACATGAAAGCTTTTCGACTTACAACGTGTTGTTTAGGAAAAACAAGATAATTTCGCACGATGCGGGATTTCCTTAAAACGTGATTTTCTGAAAAATTTTGACGAAAGAAAATTCTCCTTTTGGTTCTCTTTAGAAAGTACATATTAAGACCTACACGCCACATCAATTCTTTTCGAGATACAACGTGTAGTTTTTGAGATACAAGCTAATTTTGTACTATGCGTTATTTCTTCTCGTAAAGAGTTTCCAATGCGTATGTATATGGCTTTACTCTGCAAAACTGTATTTCCTTATGAAGTGGTATTCTTACATATCCTTTCGAGAGAAAACTGTCCTGTGCCTTCTCTTTTGAGGCTACACACTTAGACATACAGGCAACATGAAAGCTTTTCGACTTACAACGTGTTGTTTAGGAAAAACAAGATAATTTCGCACGATGCGGGATTTCCTTAAAACGTGATTTTCTAAAAAATTTTGACGAAAGAAAATTCTCCTTTTGGTTCTCTTTAGATGCTACATGTTAAGAGGTACACGCCACAACAATTCTTTTCGAGATACAACATGTAGTTTTGGAGATACAAGCTAATTTTGTACTATGCGTTATTTCTTCTCGTAAAGAGTTTCCAATGTGTACGTATATGTCTTTACTCTGCAAAACTGTATTTCCTTATGAAGTGGTATTCTTACATATCCTTTCGAGAGAAAACTGTCCTGTGCCTTCTCTTTTGAGGCTACACACTTAGACATACACGCAGCACGAAAGCTTTTCGAGTTACAACGTGTTGTTTAGGAAAAACAAGATAATTTCGCACGATGCGGGATTTCCTTAAAACGTGATTTTCTGAAAAATTTTGACGAAAGAAAATTCTCCTTTTGGTTCTCTTTAGATGCTACATGTTAAGACGTACACGCCACAACAATTCTTTTCGAGATACAACATGTAGTTTTGGAGATACAAGCTAATTTTGTACTATGCGTTATTTCTTCTCGTAAAGAGTTTCCAATACGTACGTATATGTCTTTACTCTGCAAAACTGTATTTCCTTATTAAGTGGTATTCGTACATATCCTTTCGAGAGAAAACTGTCCTGTGCCTTTTCTTTTGAGGCTACACACTTAGACATACACGGAACATGAAAGCTTTTCGACTTACAACGTGTTGTTTAGGAAAAACAAGATAATTTCGCACGATGCGGGATTTCCTTAAAACGTGATTTTCTGAAAAATTTTGACGAAAGAAAATTCTCCTTTTGGTTCTCTTTAGATGCTACATGTTAAGACGTACACGCCACAGCAATTCTTTTCGAGTTACAACGTGTAGTTTTGGAGATACAAGCTAATTTTGTACGATGCCTTATTTCTTCTCGTAAAGAGTTTCCAATACGTACGTATATGTCTTTACTCTGCAAAACTGTATTTCCTTATGAAGTGGTATTGTTACATATCCTTTCGAGAGAAAACTCTCCTGTGCCTTCTCTTTTGAGGCTACACACTTAGACATACACGCAACATGAAAGCTTTTCGACTTACAACGTGCTGTTTAGGAAAAACAAGATAATTTCGCACGATGCGTGATTTCCTTAAAACGTGATTTTCTGAAAAATTTTGACAAAAGAAAATTCTCCTTTTGGTTCTCTTTAGATGCTACATGTTAAGACGTACACGCCACAACAATTCTTTTCGAGATACAACGTGTAGTTTTGGAGATACAAGCTAATTTTTTACTATGCGTTATTTCTTCTCGTAAAGAGTTTCCAATGCGTACGTATATGTCTTTACTCTGCAAAACTGTATTTCCTTATGAAGTGGTATTCTTACATATCCTTTCGAGAGAAAACTGTCCTGTGCCTTCTCTTTTGAGGCTACACACTTAGACATACACGCAACATGAAAGCTTTTCGACTTACAACGTGTTGTTTAGGAAAAACAAGATAATTTCGCACGATGCGGGATTTCCTTAAAACGTGATTTTCTGAAAAATTTTGACGAAAGAAAATTCTCCTTTTGGTTCTCTTTAGAAAGTACATATTAAGACCTACACGCCACATCAATTCTTTTCGAGATACAACGTGTAGTTTTTGAGATACAAGCTAATTTTGTACTATGCGTTATTTCTTCTCGTAAAGAGTTTCCAATGCGTATGTATATGGCTTTACTCTGCAAAACTGTATTTCCTTATGAAGTGGTATTCTTACATATCCTTTCGAGAGAAAACTGTCCTGTGCCTTCTCTTTTGAGGCTACACACTTAGACATACAGGCAACATGAAAGCTTTTCGACTTACAACGTGTTGTTTAGGAAAAACAAGATAATTTCGCACGATGCGGGATTTCCTTAAAACGTGATTTTCTAAAAAATTTTGACGAAAGAAAATTCTCCTTTTGGTTCTCTTTAGATGCTACATGTTAAGAGGTACACGCCACAACAATTCTTTTCGAGATACAACATGTAGTTTTGGAGATACAAGCTAATTTTGTACTATGCGTTATTTCTTCTCGTAAAGAGTTTCCAATGTGTACGTATATGTCTTTACTCTGCAAAACTGTATTTCCTTATGAAGTGGTATTCTTACATATCCTTTCGAGAGAAAACTGTCCTGTGCCTTCTCTTTTGAGGCTACACACTTAGACATACACGCAACATGAAAGCTTTTCGACTTACAACGTGTTGTTTAGGAAAAACAAGATAATTTCGCACGATGCGGGATTTCCTTAAAACGTGATTTTCTGAAAAATTTTGACGAAAGAAAATTCTCCTTTTGGTTCTCTTTAGATGCTACATGTTAAGACGTACACGCCACAACAATTCTTTTCGAGATACAACATGTAGTTTTGGAGATACAAGCTAATTTTGTACTATGCGTTATTTCTTCTCATAAAGAGTTTCCAATGCGTACATATATGTCTTTACTCTGCAAAACTGTATTTCCTTATGAAGTGGTATTCTTACATATCCTTTCGAGAGAAAACTGTCCTGTGCCTTCTCTTTTGAGGCTACACACTTAGACATACACGCAACATGAAAGCTTTTCGACTTACAACGTGTTGTTTAGGAAAAACAAGATAATTTCGCACGATGCGGGATTTCCTTAAAACGTGATTTTCTGAAAAATTTTGACGAAAGAAAATTCTCCTTTTGGTTCTCTTTAGATGCTACATGTTAAGACGTACACGCCACAACAATTCTTTTCGAGATACAACGTGTAGTTTTGGAGATACAAGCGAATTTTGTACGATGCGTTATTTCTTCTCGTAAAGAGTTTCCAATGCGTACGTATATGTCTTTACTCTGCAAAACTGTATTTCCTTATGAAGTGGTATTCTTACATATCCTTTCGAGAGAAAACTGTCCTGTGCCTTCTCTTTTGAGGCTACACACTTAGACATACACGCAACATGAAAGCTTTTCCACTTACAACGTGTTGTTTAGGAAAAACAAGATAATTTCGCAGGATGCGGGATTTCCTTAAAACGTGATTTTCTGAAAAATTTTGACGAAAGAAAATTCTCCTTTTGGTTCTCTTTAGATGCTACATGTTAAGACGTACACGCCACAACAATTCTTTTCGAGATACAACGTGTAGTTTTGGAGATACAAGCTAATTTTGTACTATGCGTTATTTCTTCATGTAAAGAGTTTCCAATGCGTACGTATATGTCTTTACTCTGCAAAACTGTATTTCCTTATGAAGTGGTATTCTTACATATCCTTTCGAGAGAAAACTGTCCTGTGCCTTCTCTTTTGAGGCTACACACTTAGACATACACGCAACATGAAAGCTTTTCGACTTACAACGTGTTGTTTAGGAAAAACAAGATAATTTCGCAAGACGCGGGATTTCCTTAAAACGTGATTTTCTGAAAAATTTTGACGAAAGAAAATTCTCCTTTTGGTTCTCTTTAGATGCTACATGTTAAGACGTACGCGCCACCACAATTCTTTTCGAGATACAACATGTAGTTTTGGAGATACAAGCTAATTTTGTACTATGCGTTATTTCTTCTCGTAAAGAGTTTATAATGCGTACGTATATGTCTTTACTCTGCAAAACTGTATTTCCTTATGAAGTGGTATTCTTACATATCCTTTCGAGAGAAAACTGTCCTGTGCCTTCTCTTCTGAGGCTACACACTTAGACATACACGCAACATGATAGCTTTTCGACTTACAACGTGTTGTTTTGGAAAAACAAGATAATTTCGCACGATGCGGGATTTCCTTAAAACGTGATTTTCTGAAAAATTTTGACGAAAGAAAATTCTCCTTTTGGTTCTCTTTAGATGCTACATGTTAAGACGTACACGCCACAGCAATTCTTTTCGAGTTACAACGTGTAGTTTTGGAGATACAAGCTAATTTTCTACGATGCCTTATTTCTTCTCGTAAAGAGTTTCCAATACGTACGTATATGTCTTTTCTCAGCAAAACTGTATTTCCTTATGAAGTGGTATTCTTACATATCCTTTCGAGAGAAAACTGTCCTGTGCCTTCTCTTTTGAGGCTACACACTTAGACATACACGCAACATGAAAGCTTTTCGACTTACAACGTGCTGTTTAGGAAAAACAAGATAATTTCGCACGATGCGTGATTTCCTTAAAACGTGATTTTCTGAAAAATTTTGACAAAAGAAAATTCTCCTTTTGGTTCTATTTAGATGCTACATGTTAAGACGTACACGCCACAACAATTCTTTTCGAGATACAACGTGTAGTTTTGGAGATACAAGCTAATTTTGTACTATGCGTTATTTCTTCTCGTAAAGAGTTTCCAATGCGTACGTATATGTCTTTACTCTGCAAAACTGTATTTCCTTATGAAGTGGTATTCTTACATATCCTTTCGAGAGAAAACTGTCCTGTGCCTTCTCTTTTGAGGCTACACACTTAGACATACACGCAACATGAAAGCTTTTCGACTTACAACGTGTTGTTTAGGAAAAACAAGATAATTTCGCACGATGCGGGATTTCCTTAAAACGTGATTTTCTGAAAAATTTTGACGAAAGAAAATTCTCCTTTTGGTTCTCTTTAGATGCTACATGTTAAGACGTACACGCCACAACAATTCTTTTCGAGATACAACATGTAGTTTTGGAGATACAAGCTAATTTTGTACTATGCGTTATTTCTTCTCGTAAAGAGTTTCCAATGTGTACGTATATGTCTTTACTCTGCAAAACTGTATTTCCTTATGAAGTGGTATTCTTACATATCCTTTCGAGAGAAAACTGTCCTGTGCCTTCTCTTTTGAGGCTACACACTTAGACATACACGCAACATGAAAGCTTTTCGACTTACAACGTGTTGTTTAGGAAAAACAAGATAATTTCGCACGATGCGGGATTTCCTTAAAACGTGATTTTCTGAAAAATTTTGACGAAAGAAAATTCTCCTTTTGGTTCTCTTTAGAAACTACATGTTAAGACCTACACGCCACAACAATTGTTTTCGAGATACAACGTGTAGTTTTGGAGATACAAGCTAATTTTGTACTATGCGTTATTTCTTCTCGTAAAGAGTTTCCAATGCGTACGTATATGTCTTTACTCTGCAAAACTGTATTTCCTTATGAAGTGGTATTCTTACATATCCTTTCGAGAGAAAACTGTCCTGTGCCTTCTCTTTTGAGGCTACACACTTAGACATACACGCAACATGAAAGCTTTTCGACTTACAACGTGTTGTTTAGGAAAAACAAGATAATTTCGCACGATGCGGGATTTCCTTAAAACGTGATTTTCTGAAAAATTTTGACGAAAGAAAATTCTCCTTTTGGTTCTCTTTAGAAACTACATGTTAAGACCTACACGCCACAACAATTCTTTTCGAGATACAACGTGTAGTTTTTGAGATACAAGCTAATTTTGTACTATGCGTTATTTCTTCTCGTAAAGAGTTTCCAATGCGTACGTATATGTCTTTACTCTGCAAAACTGTATTTCCTTATGAAGTGGTATTCTTACATATCCTTTCGAGAGAAAACTGTCCTGTGCCTTCTCTTTTGAGGCTACACACTTAGACATACACGCAACATGAAAGCTTTTCGACTTACAACGTGTTGTTTAGGAAAAACAAGATAATTTCGCACGATGCGGGATTTCCTTAAAACGTGATTTTCTGAAAAATTTTGACGAAAGAAAATTCTCCTTTTGGTTCTCTTTAGATGCTACATGTTAAGAGGTACACGCCACAACAATTCTTTTCGAGATACAACATGTAGTTTTGGAGATACAAGCTAATTTTGTACTATGCGTTATTTCTTCTCGTAAAGAGTTTCCAATGTGTACGTATATGTCTTTACTCTGCAAAACTGTATTTCCTTATGAAGTGGTATTCTTACATATCCTTTCGAGAGAAAACTGTCCTGTGCCTTCTCTTTTGAGGCTACACACTTAGACATACACGCAACATGAAAGCTTTTCGATTTACAACGTGTTGTTTAGGAAAAACAAGATAATTTCGCACGATGCGGGATTTCCTTAAAACGTGATTTTCTGAAAAATTTTGACGAAAGAAAATTCTCCTTTTGGTTCTCTTTAGATGCTACATGTTAAGACGTACACGCCACAGCAATTCTTTTCGAGTTACAACGTGTAGTTTTGGAGATACAAGCTAATTTTGTACGATGCCTTATTTCTTCTCGTAAAGAGTTTCCAATACGTACGTATATGTCTTTTCTCAGCAAAACTGTATTTCCTTATGAAGTGGTATTCTTACATATCCTTTCGATAGAAAACTCTCCTGTGCCTTCTCTTTTGAGGCTACACACTTAGACATACACGCAACATGAAAGCTTTTCGACTTACAACGTGCTGTTTAGGAAAAACAAGATAATTTCGCACGATGCGTGATTTCCTTAAAACGTGATTTTCTGAAAAATATTGACAAAAGAAAATTCTCCTTTTGGTTCTATTTAGATGCTACATGTTAAGACGTACACGCCACAACAATTGTTTTCGAGATACAACGTGTAGTTTTGGAGATACAAGCTAATTTTTTACTATGCGTTATTTCTTCTCGTAAAGAGTTTCCAATGCGTACGTATATGTCTTTACTCTGCAAAACTGTATTTCCTTATGAAGTGGTATTCTTACATATCCTTTCGAGAGAAACTGTCCTGTGCCTTCTCTTTTGAGGCTACACACTTAGACATACACGCAACATGAAAGCTTTTCGACTTACAACGTGTTGTTTAGGAAAAACAAGATAATTTCGCACGATGCGGGATTTCCTTAAAACGTGATTTTCTGAAAAATTTTGACGAAAGAAAATTCTCCTTTTGGTTCTCTTTAGAAACTACATGTTAAGACCTACACGCCACAACAATTCTTTTCGAGATACAACGTGTAGTTTTTGAGATACAAGCTAATTTTGTACTATGCGTTATTTCTTCTCATAAAGAGTTTCCAATGCGTACGTATATGTCTTTACTCTGCAAAACTGTATTTCCTTATGAAGTGGTATTCTTACATATCCTTTCGAGAGAAAACTGTCCTGTGCCTTCTCTTTTGAGGCTACACACTTAGACATACACGCAACATGAAAGCTTTTCGACTTACAACGTGTTGTTTAGGAAAAACAAGATAATTTCGCACGATGCGGGATTTCCTTAAAACGTGATTTTCTGAAAAATTTTGACGAAAGAAAATTCTCCTTTTGGTTCTCTTTAGATGCTACATGTTAAGACGTACACGCCACAACAATTCTTTTCGAGATACAACATGTAGTTTTGGAGATACAAGCTAATTTTGTACTGTGCGTTATTTCTTCTCGTAAAGAGTTTCCAATGTTTACGTATATGTCTTTACTCTGCAAAACTGTATTTCCTTATGAAGTGGTATTCTTACATATCCTTTCGAGAGAAAACTGTCCTGTGCCTTCTCTTTTGAGGCTACACACTTAGACATACACGCAACATGAAAGCTTTTCGACTTACAACGTGTTGTTTAGGAAAAACAAGATAATTTCGCACGATGCGGGATTTCCTTAAAACGTGATTTTCTGAAAAATTTTGACGAAAGAAAATTCTCCTTTTGGTTCTCTTTAGATGCTACATGTTAAGACGTACACGCCACAACAATTCTTTTCGAGATACAACATGTAGTTTTGGAGATACAAGCTAATTTTGTACTATGCGTTATTTCTTCTCGTAAAGAGTTTCCAATGCGTATGTATATGTCTTTACTCTGCAAAACTGTATTTCCTTATGAAGTGGTATTCTTACATATCCTTTCGAGAGAAAACTGTCCTGTGCCTTCTCTTTTGAGGCTACACACTTAGACATACACGCAACATGAAAGCTTTTCGACTTACAACGTGTTGTTTAGGAAAAACAAGATAATTTCGCACGATGCGGGATTTCCTTAAAACGTGATTTTCTGAAAAATTTTGACGAAAGAAAATTCTCCTTTTGGTTCTCTTTAGATGCTACATGTTAAGACGTACACGCCACAATAATTCTTTTCGAGATACAACATGTAGTTTTGGAGATACAAGCTAATTTTGTACTATGCGTTATTTCTTCTCGTAAAGAGTTTCCAATGCGTAGGTATATGTCTTTACTCTGCAAAACTGTATTTCCTTATGAAGTGGTATTCTTACATATCCTTTTGAGAGAAAACTCTCCTGTGCCTTCTCTTTTGAGGCTACACACTTAGAAATACACGCAAAATGAAAGCTTTTCGACTTACAACGTGTTGTTTAGGAAAAACAAGATAATTTCGCACGATGAGGGATTTCCTTAAAACGTGATTTTCTGAAAAATTTTGACGAAAGAAAATTCTCCTTTTGGTTCTCTTTAGATGCTACATGTTAAGACGTACACGCCACAACAATTCTTTTAGAGATACAACGTGTAGTTTTGGAGATACAAGCTAATTTTGTACTATGCGTTATTTCTTCATGTAAAGAGTTTCCAATGCGTACGTATATGTCTTTACTCTGCAAAACTGTATTTCCTTATGAAGTGGTATTCTTACATATCCTTTCGAGAGAAAACTGTCCTGTGCCTTCTCTTTTGAGGCTACACACTTAGACATACACGCAACATGAAAGCTTTTCGACTTACAACGTGTTGTTTAGGAAAAACAAGATAATTTCGCACGATGCGGGATTTCCTTAAAACGTGATTTTCTGAAAATTTTTGACGAAAGAAAATTCTCCTTTTGGTTCTCTTTAGATGCTACATGTTAAGACGTACGCGCCACAACAATTCTTTTCGAGATACAACATGTAGTTTTGGAGATACAAGCTAATTTTGTACTATGCGTTATTTCTTCTCGTAAAGAGTTTATAATGCGTACGTATATGTCTTTACTCTGCAAAACTGTATTTCCTTATGAAGTGGTATTCTTACATATCCTTTCGAGAGAAAACTGTCCTGTGCCTTCTCTTCTGAGGCTACACACTTAGACATACACGCAACATGATAGCTTTTCGACTTACAACGTGTTGTTTTGGAAAAACAAGATAATTTCGCACGATGCGGGATTTCCTTAAAACGTGATTTTCTGAAAAATTTGACGAAAGAAAATTCTCCTTTTGGTTCTCTTTAGATGCTACATGTTAAGACGTACACGCCACAGCAATTCTTTTCGAGTTACAACGTGTAGTTTTGGAGATACAAGCTAATTTTGTACGATGCCTTATTTCTTCTCGTAAAGAGTTTCCAATACGTACGTATATGTCTTTTCTCAGCAAAACTGTATTTCCTTATGAAGTGGTATTCTTACATATCCTTTCGAGAGAAAACTGTCCTGTGCCTTCTCTTTTGAGGCTACACACTTAGACATACACGCAACATGAAAGCTTTTCGACTTACAACGTGCTGTTTAGGAAAAACAAGATAATTTCGCACGATGCGTGATTTCCTTAAAACGTGATTTTCTGAAAAATTTTGACAAAAGAAAATTCTCCTTTTGGTTCTATTTAGATGCTACATGTTAAGACGTACACGCCACAACAATTCTTTTCGAGATACAACGTGTAGTTTTGGAGATACAAGCTAATTTTGTACTATGCGTTATTTCTTCTCGTAAAGAGTTTCCAATGCGTACGTATATGTCTTTACTCTGCAAAACTGTATTTCCTTATGAAGTGGTATTCTTACATATCCTTTCGAGAGAAAACTGTCCTGTTCCTTCTCTTTTGAGGCTACACACTTAGACATACACGCAACATGAAAGCTTTTCGACTTACAACGTGTTGTTTAGGAAAAACAAGATAATTTCGCACGATGCGGGATTTCCTTAAAACGTGATTTTCTGAAAAATTTTGACGAAAGAAAATTCTCCTTTTGGTTCTCTTTAGATGCTACATGTTAAGACGTACACGCCACAACAATTCTTTTCGAGATACAACATGTAGTTTTGGAGATACAAGCTAATTTTGTACTATGCGTTATTTCTTCTCGTAAAGAGTTTCCAATGTGTACGTATATGTCTTTACTCTGCAAAACTGTATTTCCTTATGAAGTGGTATTTTTACATATCCTTTCGAGAGAAAACTGTCCTGTGCCTTCTCTTTTGAGGCTACACACTTAGACATACACGCAACATGAAAGCTTTTCGACTTACAACGTGTTGTTTAGGAAAAACAAGATAATTTCGCACTATGCGGGATTTCCTTAAAACGTGATTTTCTGAAAAATTTTGAAGAAAGAAAATTCTCCTTTTGGTTCTCTTTAGATGCTACATGTTAAGACGTACACGCCACAACAATTCTTTTCGAGATACAACATGTAGTTTTGGAGATACAAGCTAATTTTGTACTATGCGTTATTTCTTCTCGTAAAGAGTTTCCAATGCGTACGTATATGTCTTTACTCTGCAAAACTGTATTTCCTTATGAAGTGGTATTCTTACATATCCTTTCGAGAGAAAACTGTCCTGTGCCTTCTCTTTTGAGGCTACACACTTAGACATACACGCAACATGAAAGCTTTTCGACTTACAACGTGTTGTTTAGGAAAAACAAGATAATTTCGCACGATGCGGGATTTCCTTAAAACGTGATTTTCTGAAAAATTTTGACGAAAGAAAATTCTCCTTTTGGTTCTCTTTAGATGCTACATGTTAAGACGTACACGCCACAACAATTCTTTTCGAGATACAACATGTAGTTTTGGAGATACAAGCTAATTTTGTACTATGCGTTATTTCTTCTCGTAAAGAGTTTCCAATGCGTACGTATATGTCTTTACTCTGCAAAACTGTATTTCCTTATGAAGTGGTATTCTTACATATCCTTTCGAGAGAAAACTCTCCTGTGCCTTCTCTTTTGAGGCTACACACTTAGAAATACACGCAAAATGAAAGCTTTTCGACTTACAACGTGTTGTTTAGGAAAAACAAGATAATTTCGCACGATGCGGGATTTCCTTAAAACGTGATTTTCTGAAAAATTTTGACGAAAGAAAATTCTCCTTTTGGTTCTCTTTAGATGCTACATGTTAAGACGTACACGCCACAACAATTCTTTTAGAGATACAACGTGTAGTTTTGGAGATACAAGCTAATTTTGTACTATGCGTTATTTCTTCATGTAAAGAGTTTCCAATGCGTACGTATATGTCTTTACTCTGCAAAACTGTATTTCCTTATGAAGTGGTATTCTTACATATCCTTTCGAGAGAAAACTGTCCTGTGCCTTCTCTTTTGAGGCTACACACTTAGACATACACGCAACATGAAAGCTTTTCGACTTACAACGTGTTGTTTAGGAAAAACAAGATAATTTCGCAAGACGCGGGATTTCCTTAAAACGTGATTTTCTGAAAAATTTTGACGAAAGAAAATTCTCCTTTTGGTTCTCTTTAGATGCTACATGTTAAGACGTACGCGCCACAACAATTCTTTTCGAGATACAACATGTAGTTTTGGAGATACAAGCTAATTTTGTACTATGCGTTATTTCTTCTCGTAAAGAGTTTATAATGCGTACGTATATGTCTTTACTCTGCAAAACTGTATTTCCTTATGAAGTGGTATTCTTACATATCCTTTCGAGAGAAAACTGTCCTGTGCCTTCTCTTCTGAGGCTACACACTTAGACATACACGCAACATGATAGCTTTTCGACTTACAACGTGTTGTTTTGGAAAAACAAGATAATTTCGCACGATGCGGGATTTCCTTAAAACGTGATTTTCTGAAAAATTTTGAGGAAAGAAAATTCTCCTTTTGGTTCTCTTTAGATGCTACATGTTAAGACGTACACGCCACAGCAATTCTTTTCGAGTTACAACGTGTAGTTTTGGAGATACAAGCTAATTTTGTACGATGCCTTATTTCTTCTCGTAAAGAGTTTCCAATACGTACGTTTATGTCTTTTCTCACCAAAACTGTATTTCCTTATGAAGTGGTATTCTTACATATCCTTTCGAGAGAAAACTGTCCTCTGCCTTCTCTTTTGAGGCTACACACTTAGACATACACGCAACATGAAAGCTTTTCGACTTACAACGTGTTGTTTAGGAAAAACAAGATAATTTCGCACGATGCGGGATTTCCTTAAAACGTGATTTTCTGAAAAATTTTGACGAAAGAAAATTCTCCTTTTGGTTCTCTTTAGATGCTACATGTTAAGACGTACACGCCACAACAATTCTTTTCGAGATACAACATGTAGTTTTGGAGATACAAGCTAATTTTGTACTATGCGTTATTTCTTCTCGTAAAGAGTTTCCAATGTGTACGTATATGTCTTTACTCTGCAAAACTGTATTTCCTTATGAAGTGGTATTCTTACATATCCTTTCGAGAGAAAACTGTCCTGTGCATTCTCTTTTGAGGCTACACACTTAGACATACACGCAACATGAAAGCTTTTCGACTTACAACGTGTTGTTTAGGAAAAACAAGATAATTTCGCACGATGCGGGATTTCCTTAAAACGTGATTTTCTGAAAAATTTTGACGAAAGAAAATTCTCCTTTTGGTTCTCTTTAGAAACTACATGTTAAGACCTACACGCCACAACAATTCTTTTCGAGATACAACGTGTAGTTTTGGAGATACAAGCTAATTTTGTACTATGCGTTATTTCTTCTCGTAAAGAGTTTCCAATGCGTACGTATATGTCTTTACTCTGCAAAACTGTATTTCCTTATGAAGTGGTATTCTTACATATCCTTTCGAGAGAAAACTGTCCTGTGCCTTCTCTTTTGAGGCTACACACTTAGACATACACGCAACATGAAAGCTTTTCGACTTACAACGTGTTGTTTAGGAAAAACAAGATAATTTCGCACGATGCGGGATTTCCTTAAAACGTGATTTTCTGAAAAATTTTGACGAAAGAAAATTCTCCTTTTGGTTCTCTTTAGAAACTACATGTTAAGACCTACACGCCACAACAATTCTTTTCGAGATACAACGTGTAGTTTTTGAGATACAAGCTAATTTTGTACTATGCGTTATTTCTTCTCGTAAAGAGTTTCCAATGCGTACGTATATGTCTTTACTCTGCAAAACTGTATTTCCTTATGAAGTGGTATTCTTACATATCCTTTCGAGAGAAAACTGTCCTGTGCCTTCTCTTTTGAGGCTACACACTTAGACATACACGCAACATGAAAGCTTTTCGACTTACAACGTGTTGTTTAGGAAAAACAAGATAATTTCGCACGATGCGGGATTTCCTTAAAACGTGATTTTCTGAAAAATTTTGACGAAAGAAAATTCTCCTTTTGGTTCTCTTTAGATGCTACATGTTAAGACATACACGCCACAGCAATTCTTTTCCAGTTACAACGTGTAGTTTTTGAGATACAAGCTAATTTTGTACGATGCCTTATTTCTTCTCGTAAAGAGTTTCCAATACGTACGTATATGTCTTTTCTCAGCAAAACTGTATTTCCTTATGAAGTGGTATTCTTACATATCCTTTCGAGAGAAAACTCTCCTGTGCCTTCTCTTTTGAGGCTACACACTTAGACATACACGCAACATGAAAGCTTTTCGACTTACAACGTGCTGTTTAGGAAAAACAAGATAATTTCGCACGATGCGTGATTTCCTTAAAACGTGATTTTCTGAAAAATTTTGACAAAAGAAAATTCTCCTTTTGGTTCTATTTAGATGCTACATGTTAAGACGTACACGCCACAACAATTCTTTTCGAGATACAACGTGTAGTTTTGGAGATACAAGCTAATTTTTTACTATGCGTTATTTCTTCTCGTAAAGAGTTTCCAATGCGTACGTATATGTCTTTACTCTGCAAAACTGTATTTCCTTATGAAGTGGTATTCTTACATATCCTTTCGAGAGAAAACTGTCCTGTGCCTTCTCTTTTGAGGCTACACACTTAGACATACACGCAACATGAAAGCTTTTCGACTTACAACGTGTTGTTTAGGAAAAACAAGATAATTTCGCAAGACGCGGGATTTCCTTAAAACGTGATTTTCTGAAAAATTTTGACGAAAGAAAATTCTCCTTTTGGTTCTCTTTAGATGCTACATGTTAAGACGTACGCGCCACAACAATTCTTTTCGAGATACAACATGTAGTTTTGGAGATACAAGCTAATTTTGTACTATGCGTTATTTCTTCTCGTAAAGAGTTTATAATGCGTACGTATATGTCTTTACTCTGCAAAACTGTATTTCCTTATGAAGTGGTATTCTTACATATCCTTTCGAGAGAAAACTGTCCTGTGCCTTCTCTTCTGAGGCTACACACTTAGACATACACGCAACATGATAGCTTTTCGACTTACAACGTGTTGTTTTGGAAAAACAAGATAATTTCGCACGATGCGGGATTTCCTTAAAACGTGATTTTCTGAAAAATTTTGAGGAAAGAAAATTCTCCTTTTGGTTCTCTTTAGATGCTACATGTTAAGACGTACACGCCACAGCAATTCTTTTCGAGTTACAACGTGTAGTTTTGGAGATACAATATAATTTTGTACGATGCCTTATTTCTTCTCGTAAAGAGTTTCCAATACGTACGTATATGTCTTTTCTCACCAAAACTGTATTTCCTTATGAAGTGGTATTCTTACATATCCTTTCGAGAGAAAACTGTCCTGTGCCTTCTCTTTTGAGGCTACACACTTAGACATACACGCAACATGAAAGCTTTTCGACTTACAACGTGTTGTTTAGGAAAAACAAGATAATTTCGCACGATGCGGGATTTCCTTAAAACGTGATTTTCTGAAAAATTTTGACGAAAGAAAATTCTCCTTTTGGTTCTCTTTAGAAACTACATGTTAAGACCTACACGCCACAACAATTCTTTTCGAGATACAACGTGTAGTTTTTGAGATACAAGCTAATTTTGTACTATGCGTTATTTCTTCTCATAAAGAGTTTCCAATGCATACGTATATGTCTTTACTCTGCAAAACTGTATTTCCTTATGAAGTGGTATTCTTACATATCCTTTCGAGAGAAAACTGTCCTGTGCCTTCTCTTTTGAGGCTACACACTTAGACATACACGCAACATGAAAGCTTTTCGACTTACAACGTGTTGTTTAGGAAAAACAAGATAATTTCGCACGATGCGGGATTTCCTTAAAACGTGATTTTCTGAAAAATTTTGACGAAAGAAAATTCTCCTTTTGGTTCTCTTTAGATGCTACATGTTAAGACGTACACGCCACAACAATTCTTTTCGAGATACAACATGTAGTTTTGGAGATACAAGCTAATTTTGTACTATGCATTATTTCTTCTTGTAAAGAGTTTCCAATGTTTACGTATATGTCTTTACTCTGCAAAACTGTATTTCCTTATGAAGTGGTATTCTTACATATCCTTTCGAGAGAAAACTGTCCTGTGCCTTCTCTTTTGAGGCTACACACTTAGACATACACGCAACATGAAAGCTTTTCGACTTACAACGTGTTGTTTAGGAAAAACAAGATAATTTCGCACTATGCGGGATTTCTTAAAACGTGATTTTCTGAAAAATTTTGACGAAAGAAAATTCTCCTTTTGGTTCTCTTTAGATGCTACATGTTAAGACGTACACGCCACAACAATTCTTTTCGAGATACAACATGTAGTTTTGGAGATACAAGCTAATTTTGTACTATGCGTTATTTCTTCTCGTAAAGAGTTTCCAATGCGTACGTATATGTCTTTACTCTGCAAAACTGTATTTCCTTATGAAGTGGTATTCTTACATATCCTTTCGAGAGAAAACTGTCCTGTGCCTTCTCTTTTGAGGCTACACACTTAGACATACACGCAACATGAAAGCTTTTCGACTTACAACGTGTTGTTTAGGAAAAACAAGATAATTTCGCACGATGCGGGATTTCCTTAAAACGTGATTTTCTGAAAAATTTTGACGAAAGAAAATTCTCCTTTTGGTTCTCTTTAGATGCTACATGTTAAGACGTACACGCCACAACAATTCTTTTCGAGATACAACGTGTAGTTTTGGAGATACAAGCGAATTTTGTACGATGCGTTATTTCTTCTCATAAAGAGTTTCCAATGCGTACGTATATGTCTTTACTCTGCAAAACTGTATTTCCTTATGAAGTGGTATTCTTACATATCCTTTCGAGAGAAAACTGTCCTGTGCCTTCTCTTTTGAGGCTACACACTTAGACATACACGCAACATGAAAGCTTTTCGACTTACAACGTGTTGTTTAGGAAAAACAAGATAATTTCGCACGATGCGGGATTTCCTTAAAACGTGATTTTCTGAAAAATTTTGACGAAAGAAAATTCTCCTTTTGGTTCTCTTTAGATGCTACATGTTAAGACGTACACGCCACAACAATTCTTTTCGAGATACAACGTGTAGTTTTGGAGATACAAGCTAATTTTGTACTATGCGTTATTTCTTCTCGTAAAGAGTTTCCAATGCGTACGTATATGTCTTTACTCTGCAAAACTGTATTTCCTCATGAAGTGGTATTCTTACATATCCTTTCGAGAGAAAACTCTCCTGTGCCTTCTCTTTTGAGGCTACACACTTAGAAATACACGCAAAATGAAAGCTTTTCGACTTACAACGTGTTGTTTAGGAAAAACAAGATAATTTCGCACGATGCGGGATTTCCTTAAAACGTGATTTTCTGAAAAATTTTGACGAAAGAAAATTCTCCTTTTGGTTCTCTTTAGATGCTACATGTTAAGACGTACACGCCACAACAATTCTTTTCGAGATACAACGTGTAGTTTTTGAGATACAAGCTAATTTTGTTCTATGCGTTATTTCTTCTCGTAAAGAGTTTCCAATGCGTACGTATATGTCTTTACTCTGCAAAACTGTATTTCCTTATGAAGTGGTATTCTTATATATCCTTTCGAGAGAAAACTGTCCTGTGCCTTCTCTTTTGAGGCTACACACTTAGACATACACGCAACATGAGAGCTTTTCGACCTACAACGTGTTGTTTAGGAAAAACAAGATAATTTCGCACGATGCGGGATTTCCTTAAAACGTGATTTTCTGAAAAATTTTGACGAAAGAAAATTCTCCTTTTGGTTCTCCTTAGATGCTACATGTTAAGACGTACACGCCACAACAATTCTTTTCGAGATACAACGTGTAGTTTTGGAGATACAAGCTAATTTTGTACGATGCGTTATTTCTTCTCGTAAAGAGTTTCCAATGCGTAGGTATATGTCTTTACTCTGCAAAACTGTATTTCCTTATGAAGTGGTATTCTTACATATCCTTTCGAGAGAAAACTCTCCTGTGCCTTCTCTTTTGAGGCTACACACTTAGAAATACACGCAAAATGAAAGCTTTTCGACTTACAACGTGTTGTTTAGGAAAAACAAGATAATTTCGCACGATGCGGGATTTCCTTAAAACGTGATTTTCTGAAAAATTTTGACGAAAGAAAATTCTCCTTTTGGTTCTCTTTAGATGCTACATGTTAAGACGTACACGCCACAACAATTCTTTTCGAGATACAACGTGTAGTTTTGGAGATACAAGCTAATTTTGTACTATGCGTTATTTCTTCTCGTAAAGAGTTTATAATGCGTACGTATATGTCTTTACTCTGCAAAACTGTATTTCCTTATGAAGTGGTATTCTTACATATCCTTTCGAGAGAAAACTGTCCTGTGCCTTCTCTTCTGAGGCTACACACTTAGACATACACGCAACATGATAGCTTTTCGACTTACAACGTGTTGTTTTGGAAAAACAAGATAATTTCGCACGATGCGGGATTTCCTTAAAACGTGATTTTCTGAAAAATTTTGAGGAAAGAAAATTCTCCTTTTGGTTCTCTTTAGATGCTACATGTTAAGACGTACACGCCACAGCAATTCTTTTCGAGTTACAACGTGTAGTTTTGGAGATACAAGCTAATTTTGTACGATGCCTTATTTCTTCTCGTAAAGAGTTTCCAATACGTACGTATATGTCTTTTCTCAGCAAAACTGTATTTCCTTATGAAGTGGTATTCTTACATATCCTTTCGAGAGAAAACTGTCCTGTGCCTTCTCTTTTGAGGCTACACACTTAGACATACACGCAACATGAAAGCTTTTCGACTTACAACGTGTTGTTTAGGAAAAACAAGATAATTTCGCACGATGCGGGATTTCCTTAAAACGTGATTTTCTGAAAAATTTTGACGAAAGAAAATTCTCCTTTTGGTTCTCTTTAGATGCTACATGTTAAGACGTACACGCCACAACAATTCTTTTCGAGATACAACATGTAGTTTTGGAGATACAAGCTAATTTTGTACTATGTGTTATTTCTTCTCGTAAAGAGTTTCCAATGTGTACGTATATGTCTTTACTCTGCAAAACTGTATTTCCTTATGAAGTGGTATTCTTACATATCCTTTCGAGAGAAAACTGTCCTGTGCATTCTCTTTTGAGGCTACACACTTAGACATACACGCAACATGAAAGCTTTTCGACTTACAACGTGTTGTTTAGGAAAAACAAGATAATTTCGCACGATGCGGGATTTCCTTAAAACGTGATTTTCTGAAAAATTTTGACGAAAGAAAATTCTCCTTTTGGTTCTCTTTAGAAACTACATGTTAAGACCTACACGCCACAACAATTCTTTTCGAGATACAACGTGTAGTTTTGGAGATACAAGCTAATTTTGTACTATGCGTTATTTCTTCTCGTAAAGAGTTTCCAATGCGTACGTATATGTCTTTACTCTGCAAAACTGTATTTCCTTATGAAGTGGTATTCTTACATATCCTTTCGAGAGAAAACTGTCCTGTGCCTTCTCTTTTGAGGCTACACACTTAGACATACACGCAACATGAAAGCTTTTCGACTTACAACGTGTTGTTTAGGAAAAACAAGATAATTTCGCACGATGCGGGATTTCCTTAAAACGTGATTTTCTGAAAAATTTTGACGAAAGAAAATTCTCCTTTTGGTTCTCTTTAGAAACTACATGTTAAGACCTACAAGCCACAACAATTCTTTTCGAGATACAACGTGTAGTTTTTGAGATACAAGCTAATTTTGTACTATGCGTTATTTCTTCTCGTAAAGAGTTTCCAATGCGTACGTATATGTCTTTACTCTGCAAAACTGTATTTCCTTATGAAGTGGTATTCTTACATATCCTTTCGAGAGAAAACTGTCCTGTGCCTTCTCTTTTGAGGCTACACACTTAGACATACACGCAACATGAAAGCTTTTCGACTTACAAAGTGTTGTTTAGGAAAAACAAGATAATTTCGCACGATGCGGGATTTCCTTAAAACGTGATTTTCTGAAAAATTTTGACGAAAGAAAATTCTCCTTTTGGTTCTCTTTAGATGCTACATGTTAAGACGTACACGCCACAACAATTCTTTTCGAGATACAACATGTAGTTTTGGAGATACAAGCTAATTTTGTACTATGCGTTATTTCTTCTCGTAAAGAGTTTCCAATGTGTACGTATATGTCTTTACTCTGCAAAACTGTATTTCCTTATGAAGTGGTATTCTTACATATCCTTTCGAGAGAAAACTGTCCTGTGCCTTCTCTTTTGAGGCTACACACTTAGACATACACGCAACATGAAAGCTTTTCGACTTACAACGTGTTGTTTAGGAAAAACAAGATAATTTCGCACGATGCGGGATTTCCTTAAAACGTGATTTTCTGAAAAATTTTGACGAAAGAAAATTCTCCTTTTGGTTCTCTTTAGATGCTACATGTTAAGACGTACACGCCACAGCAATTCTTTCGAGTTACAACGTGTAGTTTTGGAGATACAAGCTAATTTTGTACGATGCCTTATTTCTTCTCGTAAAGAGTTTCCAATACGTACGTATATGTCTTTTCTCAGCAAAACTGTATTTCCTTATGAAGTGGTATTCTTACATATCCTTTCGAGAGAAAACTCTCCTGTGCCTTCTCTTTTGAGGCTACACACTTAGACATACACGCAACATGAAAGCTTTTCGACTTACAACGTGCTGTTTAGGAAAAACAAGATAATTTCGCACGATGCGTGATTTCCTTAAAACGTGATTTTCTGAAAAATTTTGACAAAAGAAAATTCTCCTTTTGGTTCTATTTAGATGCTACATGTTAAGACGTACACGCCACAACAATTCTTTCCGAGATACAACGTGTAGTTTTGGAGATACAAGCTAATTTTTTACTATGCGTTATTTCTTCTCGTAAAGAGTTTCCAATGCGTACGTATATGTCTTTACTCTGCAAAACTGTATTTCCTTATGAAGTGGTATTCTTACATATCCTTTCGAGAGAAAACTGTCCTGTGCCTTCTCTTTTGAGGCTACACACTTAGACATACACGCAACATGAAAGCTTTTCGACTTACAACGTGTTGTTTAGGAAAAACAAGATAATTTCGCACGATGCGGGATTTCCTTAAAACGTGATTTTCTGAAAAATTTTGACGAAAGAAAATTCTCCTTTTGGTTCTCTTTAGATGCTACATGTTAAGACATACACGCCACAGCAATTCTTTTCCAGTTACAACGTGTAGTTTTTGAGATACAAGCTAATTTTGTACGATGCCTTATTTCTTCTCGTAAAGAGTTTCCAATACGTAGGTATATGTCTTTTCTCAGCAAAACTGTATTTCCTTATGAAGTGGTATTCTTACATATCCTTTCGAGAGAAAACTCTCCTGTGCCTTCTCTTTTGAGGCTACACACTTAGACATACACGCAACATGAAAGCTTTTCGACTTACAACGTGCTGTTTAGGAAAAACAAGATAATTTCGCACGATGCGTGATTTCCTTAAAACGTGATTTTCTGAAAAATTTTGACAAAAGAAAATTCTCCTTTTGGTTCTATTTAGATGCTACATGTTAAGACGTACATGCCACAACAATTCTTTTCGAGATACAACGTGTAGTTTTGGAGATACAAGCTAATTTTTTACTATGCGTTATTTCTTCTCGTAAAGAGTTTCCAATGCGTACGTATATGTCTTTACTCTGCAAAACTGTATTTCCTTATGAAGTGGTATTCTTACATATCCTTTCGAGAGAAAACTGTCCTGTGCCTTCTCTTTTGAGGCTACACACTTAGACATACACGCAACATGAAAGCTTTTCGACTTACAACGTGTTGTTTAGGAAAAACAAGATAATTTCGCACGATGCGGGATTTCCTTAAAACGTGATTTTCTGAAAAATTTTGACGAAAGAAAATTCTCCTTTTGGTTCTCTTTAGAAACTACATGTTAAGACCTACACGCCACAACAATTCTTTTCGAGATACAACGTGTAGTTTTTGAGATACAAGCTAATTTTGTACTATGCGTTATTTCTTCTCATAAAGAGTTTCCAATGCATACGTATATGTCTTTACTCTGCAAAACTGTATTTCCTTATGAAGTGGTATTCTTACATATCCTTTCGAGAGAAAACTGTCCTGTGCCTTCTCTTTTGAGGCTACACACTTAGACATACACGCAACATGAAAGCTTTTCGACTTACAACGTGTTGTTTAGGAAAAACAAGATAATTTCGCACGATGCGGGATTTCCTTAAAACGTGATTTTCTGAAAAATTTTGACGAAAGAAAATTCTCCTTTTGGTTCTCTTTAGATGCTACATGTTAAGACGTACACGCCACAACAATTCTTTTCGAGATACAACATGTAGTTTTGGAGATACAAGCTAATTTTGTACTATGCATTATTTCTTCTTGTAAAGAGTTTCCAATGTTTACGTATATGTCTTTACTCTGCAAAACTGTATTTCCTTATGAAGTGGTATTCTTACATATCCTTTCGAGAGAAAACTGTCCTGTGCCTTCTCTTTTGAGGCTACACACTTAGACATACACGCAACATGAAAGCTTTTCGACTTACAACGTGTTGTTTAGGAAAAACAAGATAATTTCGCACTATGCGGGATTTCTTAAAACGTGATTTTCTGAAAAATTTTGACGAAAGAAAATTCTCCTTTTGGTTCTCTTTAGATGCTACATGTTAAGACGTACACGCCACAACAATTCTTTTCGAGATACAACATGTAGTTTTGGAGATACAAGCTAATTTTGTACTATGCGTTATTTCTTCTCGTAAAGAGTTTCCAATGCGTACGTATATGTCTTTACTCTGCAAAACTGTATTTCCTTATGAAGTGGTATTCTTACATATCCTTTCGAGAGAAAACTGTCCTGTGCCTTCTCTTTTGAGGCTACACACTTAGACATACACGCAACATGAAAGCTTTTCGACTTACAACGTGTTGTTTAGGAAAAACAAGATAATTTCGCACGATGCGGGATTTCCTTAAAACGTGATTTTCTGAAAAATTTTGACGAAAGAAAATTCTCCTTTTGGTTCTCTTTAGATGCTACATGTTAAGACGTACACGCCACAACAATTCTTTTCGAGATACAACGTGTAGTTTTGGAGATACAAGCGAATTTTGTACGATGCGTTATTTCTTCTCATAAAGAGTTTCCAATGCGTACGTATATGTCTTTACTCTGCAAAACTGTATTTCCTTATGAAGTGGTATTCTTACATATCCTTTCGAGAGAAAACTGTCCTGTGCCTTCTCTTTTGAGGCTACACACTTAGACATACACGCAACATGAAAGCTTTTCGACTTACAACGTGTTGTTTAGGAAAAACAAGATAATTTCGCACGATGCGGGATTTCCTTAAAACGTGATTTTCTGAAAAATTTTGACGAAAGAAAATTCTCCTTTTGGTTCTCTTTAGATGCTACATGTTAAGACGTACACGCCACAACAATTCTTTTCGAGATACAACGTGTAGTTTTGGAGATACAAGCTAATTTTGTACTATGCGTTATTTCTTCTCGTAAAGAGTTTCCAATGCGTACGTATATGTCTTTACTCTGCAAAACTGTATTTCCTCATGAAGTGGTATTCTTACATATCCTTTCGAGAGAAAACTCTCCTGTGCCTTCTCTTTTGAGGCTACACACTTAGAAATACACGCAAAATGAAAGCTTTTCGACTTACAACGTGTTGTTTAGGAAAAACAAGATAATTTCGCACGATGCGGGATTTCCTTAAAACGTGATTTTCTGAAAAATTTTGACGAAAGAAAATTCTCCTTTTGGTTCTCTTTAGATGCTACATGTTAAGACGTACACGCCACAACAATTCTTTTCGAGATACAACGTGTAGTTTTTGAGATACAAGCTAATTTTGTTCTATGCGTTATTTCTTCTCGTAAAGAGTTTCCAATGCGTACGTATATGTCTTTACTCTGCAAAACTGTATTTCCTTATGAAGTGGTATTCTTATATATCCTTTCGAGAGAAAACTGTCCTGTGCCTTCTCTTTTGAGGCTACACACTTAGACATACACGCAACATGAGAGCTTTTCGACCTACAACGTGTTGTTTAGGAAAAACAAGATAATTTCGCACGATGCGGGATTTCCTTAAAACGTGATTTTCTGAAAAATTTTGACGAAAGAAAATTCTCCTTTTGGTTCTCCTTAGATGCTACATGTTAAGACGTACACGCCACAACAATTCTTTTCGAGATACAACGTGTAGTTTTGGAGATACAAGCTAATTTTGTACGATGCGTTATTTCTTCTCGTAAAGAGTTTCCAATGCGTAGGTATATGTCTTTACTCTGCAAAACTGTATTTCCTTATGAAGTGGTATTCTTACATATCCTTTCGAGAGAAAACTCTCCTGTGCCTTCTCTTTTGAGGCTACACACTTAGAAATACACGCAAAATGAAAGCTTTTCGACTTACAACGTGTTGTTTAGGAAAAACAAGATAATTTCGCACGATGCGGGATTTCCTTAAAACGTGATTTTCTGAAAAATTTTGACGAAAGAAAATTCTCCTTTTGGTTCTCTTTAGATGCTACATGTTAAGACGTACACGCCACAACAATTCTTTTCGAGATACAACGTGTAGTTTTGGAGATACAAGCTAATTTTGTACTATGCGTTATTTCTTCTCGTAAAGAGTTTATAATGCGTACGTATATGTCTTTACTCTGCAAAACTGTATTTCCTTATGAAGTGGTATTCTTACATATCTCCTTTCGAGAGAAAACTGTCCTGTGCCTTCTCTTTTGAGGCTACACACGCAGACATACATGCAACATGAAAGCTTTTCGACTTACAACGTGTTGTTTAGGAAAAACAAGATAATTTCGCACGATGCGGGATTTCCTTAAAACGTGATTTTCTAAAAAATTTTGATGAAAGAAAATTCTCCTTTTGGTTCTCTTTATATGCTACATGTTAAGACGTACACGCCACAACAATTCTTTTCGAGATACAACGTGTAGTTTTGGAGATACAAGCTAATTTTGTACTATGCGTTATTTCTTCTAGTAAAGAGTTTCCAATGCGTACGTATATGTCTTTACTCTGCAAAACTGTATTTCCTTATGAAGTGGTATTCTTACATATCCTTTCGAGAGAAAACTGTCCTGTGCCTTCTCTTTTGAGGCTACACACTTAGACATACACGCAACATGAAAGCTTTTCGACTTACAACGTGTTGTTTAGGAAAAACAAGATAATTTCGCACGATGCGGGATTTCCTTAAAACGTGATTTTCTGAAAAATTTTGACGAAAGAAAATTCTCCTTTTGGTTCTCTTTAGATGCTACATGTTAAGACGTACACGCCACAACAATTCTTTTCGAGATACAACGTGTAGTTTTGGAGATACAAGCTAATTTTGTACTATGCGTTATTTCTTCTCGTAAAGAGTTTCCAATGCGTACGCATATGTCTTTACTCTGCAAAACTGTATTTCCTTATGAAGTGGTATTCTTACATATCCTTTCGAGAGAAAACTGTCCTGTGCCTTCTCTTTTGAGGCTACACACTTAGACATACACGCAACATGAAAGCTTTTCGACTTACAACGTGTTGTTTAGGAAAAACAAGATAATTTCGCACGATGCGGGATTTCCTTAAAACGTGATTTTCTGAAAAATTTTGACGAAAGAAAATTCTCCTTTTGGTTCTCTTTAGATGCTACATGTTAAGACGTACACACCACAACAATTCTTTTCGAGATACAACGTGTAGTTTTGGAGATACAAGCTAATTTTGTACTATGCGTTATTTCTTCTTGTAAAGAGTTTCCAATGCGTACGTATATGTCTTTACTCTGCAAAACTGTATTTCCTTATGAAGTGGTATTCTTACATATCCTTTCGAGAGAAAACTGTCCTGTGCCTTCTCTTTTGAGGCTACACACGTAGACATACACGCAACATGAAAGCTTTTCGACTTACAACGTGTTGTTTAGGAAAAACAAGATAATTTCGCACGATGCGGGATTTCCTTAAAACGTGATTTTCTGAAAAATTTTGACGAAAGAAAATTCTCCTTTTGGTTCTCTTTAGATGCTACATGTTAAGACGTACACGCCACAACAATTCTTTTCGAGATACAACGTGTAGTTTTGGAGATACAAGCTAATTTTGTACTATGCGTTATTTCTTCTCGTAATGAGTTTCCAATGCGTACGTATATGTCTTTACTCTGCAAAACTGTATTTCCTTATGAAGTGGTATTCTTACATATCCTTTCGAGAGAAAACTGTCCTGTGCCTTCTCTTTTGAGGCTACACACGTGGACATACACGCAACATGAAAGCTTTTCGACTTACAACGTGTTGTTTAGGAAAAACAAGATAATTTCGCACGATGCGGGATTTCCTTAAAACGTGATTTTCTGAAAAATTTTGACGAAAGAAAATTCTCCTTTTGGTTCTCTTTAGATGCTACATGTTAAGACGTACACGCCACAACAATTCTTTTCGAGATACAACGTGTAGTTTTGGAGATACAAGCTAATTTTGTACTATGCGTTATTTCTTCTTGTAAAGAGTTTCCAATGCGTATGTATATGTCTTTACTCTGCAAAACTGTATTTCCTTATGAAGTGGTATTCTTACATATCCTTTCGAGAGAAAACTGTCCTGTGCCTTCTCTTTTGAGGCTACACACTTAGACATACACGCAACATGAAAGCTTTTCGACTTACAACGTGTTGTTTAGGAAAAACAAGATAATTTCGCACGATGCGGGATTTCCTTAAACGTGATTTTCTGAAAAATTTTGACGAAAGAAAATTCTCCTTTTGGTTCTCTTTAGATGCTACATGTTAAGACGTACACGCCACAACAATTCTTTTCGAGATACAACGTGTAGTTTTGGAGATACAAGCTAATTTTGTACTATGCGTTATTTCTTCTCGTAAAGAGTTTCCAATGCGTACGCATATGTCTTTACTCTGCAAAACTGTATTTCCTTATGAAGTGGTATTCTTACATATCCTTTCGAGAGAAAACTGTCCTGTGCCTTCTCTTTTGAGGCTACACACTTAGACACACACACGCAACATGAAAGCTTTTCGACTTACAACGTGTTGTTTAGGAAAAACAGGATAATTTCGCACGATGCGGGATTTCCTTAAAACGTGATTTTCTGAAAAATTTTGACGAAAGAAAATTCTCCTTTTGGTTCTCTTTAGATGCTACATGTTAAGACGTACACGCCACAACAATTCTTTTCGAGATACAACGTGTAGTTTTGGAGATACAAGCTAATTTTGTGCTATGCGTTATTTCTTCTCGTAAAGAGTTTCCAATGCGTACGTATATGTCTTTACTCTGCAAAACTGTATTTCCTTATGAAGTGGTATTCTTACATATCCTTTCGAGAGAAAACTGTCCTGTGCCTTCTCTTTTGAGGCTACACACTTAGACATACACGCAACATGAAAGCTTTTCGACTTACAACGTGTTGTTTAGGAAAAACAAGATAATTTCGCACGATGCGGGATTTCCTTAAAACGTGATTTTCTGAAAAATTTTGACGAAAGAAAATTCTCCTTTTGGTTCTCTTTAGATGCTACATGTTAAGACGTACACGCCACAACAATTCTTTTCGAGATACAACGTGTAGTTTTGGAGATACAAGCTAATTTTGTACTATGCGTTATTTCTTCTCGTAAAGAGTTTCCAATGCATACGTATATGTCTTTACTCTGCAAAACTGTATTTCCTTATGAAGTGGTATTCTTACATATCCTTTCGAGAGAAAACTGTCCTGTGCCTTCTCTTTTGAGGCTACACACGTAGACATACACGCAACATGAAAGCTTTTCGACTTACAACGTGTTGTTTAGGAAAAACAAGATAATTTCGCACGATGCGGGATTTCCTTAAAACGTGATTTTCTAAAAAATTTTGACGAAAGAAAATTCTCCTTTTGGTTCTCTTTAGATGCTACATGTTAAGACGTACACGCCACAACAATTCTTTTCGAGATACAACGTGTAGTTTTGGAGATACAAGCTAATTTTGTACTATGCGTTATTTCTTCTTGTAAAGAGTTTCCAATGCGTACGTATATGTCTTTACTCTGCAAAACTGTATTTCCTTATGAAGTGGTATTCTTACATATCCTTTCGAGAGAAAACTGTCCTGTGCCTTCTCTTTTGAGGCTACACACTTAGACATACACGCAACATGAAAGCTTTTCGACTTACAACGTGTTGTTTAGGAAAAACAAGATAATTTCGCACGATGCGGGATTTCCTTAAAACGTGATTTTCTGAAAAATTTTGACGAAAGAAAATTCTCCTTTTGGTTCTCTTTAGATGCTACATGTTAAGACGTACACGCCACAACAATTCTTTTCGAGATACAACGTGTAGTTTTGGAGATACAAGCTAATTTTGTACTATGCGTTATTTCTTCTCGTAAAGAGTTTCCAATGCCTACGCATATGTCTTTACTCTGCAAAACTGTATTTCCTTATGAAGTGGTATTCTTACATATCCTTTCGAGAGAAAACTGTCCTGTGCCTTCTCTTTTGAGGCTACACACTTAGACATACACGCAACATGAAAGCTTTTCGACTTACAACGTGTTGTTTAGGAAAAACAAGATAATTTCGCACGATGCGGGATTTCCTTAAAACGTGATTTTCTGAAAAATTTTGACGAAAGAAAATTCTCCTTTTGGTTGTCTTTAGATGCTACATGTTAAGACGTACACGCCACAACAATTCTTTTCGAGATACAACGTGTAGTTTTGGAGATACAAGCTAATTTTGTACTATGCGTTATTTCTTCTCGTAAAGAGTTTCCAATGCGTACGTATATGTCTTTACTCTGCAAAACTGTATTTCCTTATGAAGTGGTATTCTTACATATCCTTTCGAGAGAAAACTGTCCTGTGCCTTCTCTTTTGAGGCTACACACTTAGACATACACGCAACATGAAAGCTTTTCGACTTACAACGTGTTGTTTAGGAAAAACAAGATAATTTCGCACGATGCGGGATTTCCTTAAAACGTGATTTTCTGAAAAATTTTGACGAAAGAAAATTCTCCTTTTGGTCCTCTTTAGATGCTACATGTTAAGACGTACACGCCACAACAATTCTTTTCGAGACACAACGTGTAGTTTTGGAGATACAAGCTAATTTTGTACTATGCGATATTTCTTCTCGTAAAGAGTTTCCAATGCGTACGTATATGTCTTTACTCTGCAAAACTGTATTTCCTTATGAAGTGGTATTCTTACATATCCTTTCGAGAGAAAACTGTCCTGTGCCTTCTCTTTTGAGGCTACACACTTAGACATACACGTAACATGAAAGCTTTTCGACTTACAACGTGTTGTTTAGGAAAAACAAGATAATTTCGCACGATGCGGGATTTCCTTAAAACGTGATTTTCTGAAAAAATTTTGACGAAAGAAAATTCTCCTTTTGGTTCTCTTTAGATGCTACATGTTAAGACGTACACGCCACAACAATTCTTTTCGAGATACAACGTGTAGTTTTGGAGATACAAGCTAATTTTGTACTATGCGTTATTTCTTCTCGTAAAGAGTTTCCAATGCGTACGTATATGTCTTTACTCTGCAAAACTGTATTTCCTTGTGAAGTGGTATTCTTACATATCCTTTCGAGAGGAAACTGTCCTGTGCCTTCTCTTTTGAGGCTACACACTTAGACATACACGCAACATGAAAGCTTTTCGACTTAGAACGTGTTGTTTAGGAAAAACAAGATAATTTCGCACGATGCGGGATTTCCTTAAAACGTGATTTTCTGAAAAATTTTGACGAAAGAAAATTCTCCTTTTGGTTCTCTTTAGATGCTACATGTTAAGACGTACACGCCACAACAATTCTTTTCGAGATACAACGTGTAGTTTTGGAGATACCAGCTAATTTTGTACTATGCGTTATTTCTTCTCCTAAAGAGTTTCCAATGCGTACGTATATGTCTTTACTCTGCAAAACTGTATTTCCTTATGAAGTGGTATTCTTACATATCCTTTCGAGAGAAAACTGTCCTGTGCCTTCTCTTTTGAGGCTACACACTTAGACATACACGCAACATGAAAGCTTTTCGACTTACAACGTGTTGTTTAGGAAAAACAAGATAATTTCGCACGATGCGGGATTTCCTTAAAACGTGATTTTCTGAAAAATTTTGACGAAAGAAAATTCTCCTTTTGGTTCTCTTTAGATGCTACATGTTAAGACGTACACGCCACAACAATTCTTTTCGAGATACAACGTGTAGTTTTGGAGATACAAGCTAATTTTGTACTATGCGTTATTTCTTCTCGTAAAGAGTTTCCAATGCGTACGTATATGTCTTTACTCTGCAAAACTGTATTTCCTTATGAAGTGGTATTCTTACATATCCTTTCGAGAGAAAACTGTCCTGTGCCTTCTCTTTTGAGGCTACACACTTAGACATACACGCAACATGAAAGCTTTTCGACTTACAACGTGTTGTTTAGGAAAAACAAGATAATTTCGCACGATGCGGGATTTCCTTAAAACGTGATTTTCTGAAAAATTATGACGAAAGAAAATTCTCCTTTTGGTTCTCTTTAGATGCTACATGTTAAGACGTACACGCCACAACAATTCTTTTCGAGATACAACGTGTAGTTTTGGAGATACAAGCTAATTTTGTACTATGCGTTATTTCTTCTCGTAAAGAGTTTCCAATGCGTACGTATATGTCTTTACTCTGCAAAACTGTATTTCCTTATGAAGTGGTATTCTTACATATCCTTTCGAGAGAAAACTGTCCTGTGCCTTCTCTTTTGAGGCTACACACTTAGACATACACGCAACATGAAAGCTTTTCGACTTACAACGTGTTGTTTAGGAAAAACAAGATAATTTCGCACGATGCGGGATTTCCTTAAAACGTGATTTTCTGAAAAATTTTGACGAAAGAAAATTCTCCTTTGGGTTCTCTTTAGATGCTACATGTTAAGACGTACACGCCACAACAATTCTTTTCGAGATACAACGTGTAGTTTTGGAGATACAAGCTAATTTTTTACTATGCGTTATTTCTTCTCGTAAAGAGTTTCCAATGCGTACGCATATGTCTTTACTCTGCAAAACTGTATTTCCTTATGAAGTGGTATTCTTACATATCCTTTCGAGAGAAAACTGTCCTGTGCCTTCTCTTTTGAGGCTACACACTTAGACATACACGCAACATGAAAGCTTTTCGACTTACAACGTGTTGTTTAGGAAAAACAAGATAATTTCGCACGATGCGGGATTTCCTTAAAACGTGATTTTCTGAAAAATTTTGACGAAAGAAAATTCTCCTTTTGGTTCTCTTTAGATGCTACATGTTAAGACGTACACGCCACAACAATTCTTTTCGAGATACAACGTGTAGTTTTGGAGATACAAGCTAATTTTGTACTATGCGTTATTTCTTCTCGTAAAGAGTTTCCAATGCATACGTATATGTCTTTACTCTGCAAAACTGTATTTCCTTATGAAGTGGTATTCTTACATATCCTTTCGAGAGAAAACTGTCCTGTGCCTTCTCTTTTGAGGCTACACACGTAGACATACACGCAACATGAAAGCTTTTCGACTTACAACGTGTTGTTTAGGAAAAACAAGATAATTTCGCACGATGCGGGATTTCCTTAAAACGTGATTTTCTAAAAAATTTTGACGAAAGAAAATTCTCCTTTTGGTTCTCTTTAGATGCTACATGTTAAGACGTACACGCCACAACAATTCTTTTCGAGATACAACGTGTAGTTTTGGAGATACAAGCTAATTTTGTACTATGCGTTATTTCTTCTTGTAAAGAGTTTCCAATGCGTACGTATATGTCTTTACTCTGCAAAACTGTATTTCCTTATGAAGTGGTATTCTTACATATCCTTTCGAGAGAAAACTGTCCTGTGCCTTCTCTTTTGAGGCTACACACTTAGACATACACGCAACATGAAAGCTTTTCGACTTACAACGTGTTGTTTAGGAAAAACAAGATAATTTCGCACGATGCGGGATTTCCTTAAAACGTGATTTTCTGAAAAATTTTGACGAAAGAAAATTCTCCTTTTGGTTCTCTTTAGATGCTACATGTTAAGACGTACACGCCACAACAATTCTTTTCGAGATACAACGTGTAGTTTTGGAGATACAAGCTAATTTTGTACTATGCGTTATTTCTTCTCGTAAAGAGTTTCCAATGCGTACGCATATGTCTTTACTCTGCAAAACTGTATTTCCTTATGAAGTGGTATTCTTACATATCCTTTCGAGAGAAAACTGTCCTGTGCCTTCTCTTTTGAGGCTACACACTTAGACATACACGCAACATGAAAGCTTTTCGACTTACAACGTGTTGTTTAGGAAAAACAAGATAATTTCGCACGATGCGGGATTTCCTTAAAACGTGATTTTCTGAAAAATTTTGACGAAAGAAAATTCTCCTTTTGGTTGTCTTTAGATGCTACATGTTAAGACGTACACGCCACAACAATTCTTTTCGAGATACAACGTGTAGTTTTGGAGATACAAGCTAATTTTGTACTATGCGTTATTTCTTCTCGTAAAGAGTTTCCAATGCGTACGTATATGTCTTTACTCTGCAAAACTGTATTTCCATTTGAAGTGGTATTCTTACATATCCTTTCGAGAGAAAACTGTCCTGTGCCTTCTCTTTTGAGGCTACACACTTAGACATACACGCAACATGAAAGCTTTTCGACTTACAACGTGTTGTTTAGGAAAAACAAGATAATTTCGCACGATGCGGGATTTCCTTAAAACGTGATTTTCTGAAAGATTTTGACGAAAGAAAATTCTCCTTTTGGTTCTCTTTAGATGCTACATGTTAAGACGTACACGCCACAACAATTCTTTTCGAGATACAACGTGTAGTTTTGGAGATACAAGCTAATTTTGTACTATGCGTTATTTCTTCTTGTAAAGAGTTTCCAATGCGTACGTATATGTCTTTACTCTGCAAAACTGTATTTCCTTATCAAGTGGTATTCTTACATATCCTTTCGAGAGAAAACTGTCCTGTGCCTTCTCTTTTGAGGCTACACACTTAGACATACACGCAACATGAAAGCTTTTCGACTTACAACGTGTTGTTTAGGAAAAACAAGATAATTTCGCACGATGCGGGATTTCCTTAAAACGTGATTTTCTGAAAAATTTTGACGAAAGAAAATTCTCCTTTTGGTTCTCTTTAGATGCTACATGTTAAGACGTACACGCCACAACAATTCTTTTCGAGATACAACGTGTAGTTTTGGAGATACAAGCTAATTTTGTACTATGCGTTATTTCTTCTCGTAAAGAGTTTCCAATGCGTACGCATATGTCTTTACTCTGCAAAACTGTATTTCCTTATGAAGTGGTATTCTTACATATCCTTTCGAGAGAAAACTGTCCTGTGCCTTCTCTTTTGAGGCTACACACTTAGACATACACGCAACATGAAAGCTTTTCGACTTACAACGTGTTGTTTAGGAAAAACAAGATAATTTCGCACGATGCGGGATTTCCTTAAAACGTGATTTTCTGAAAAATTTTGACGAAAGAAAATTCTCCTTTTGGTTCTCTTTAGATGCTACATGTTAAGACGTACACGCCACAACAATTCTTTTCGAGACACAACGTGTAGTTTTGGAGATACAAGCTAATTTTGTACTATGCGTTATTTCTTCTCGTAAAGAGTTTCCAATGCGTACGTATATGTCTTTACTCTGCAAAACTGTATTTCCTTATGAAGTGGTATTCTTACATATCCTTTCGAGAGAAAACTGTCCTGTGCCTTCTCTTTTGAGGCTACACACTTAGACATACACGCAACATGAAAGCTTTTCGACTTACAACGTGTTGTTTAGGAAAAACAAGATAATTTCGCACGATGCGGGATTTCCTTAAAACGTGATTTTCTGAAAAATTTTGACGAAAGAAAATTCTCCTTTTGGTTCTCTTTAGATGCTACATGTTAAGACGTACACGCCACAACAATTCTTTTCGAGATACAACGTGTAGTTTTGGAGATACAAGCTAATTTTGTACTATGCGTTATTTCTTGTCGTAAAGAGTTTCCAATGCGTACGTATATGTCTTTACTCTGCAAAACTGTATTTCCTTATGAAGTGGTATTCTTACATATCCTTTCGAGAGAAAACTGTCCTGTGCCTTCTCTTTTGAGGCTACACACTTAGACATACACGCAACATGAAAGCTTTTCGACTTACAACGTGTTGTTTAGGAAAAACAAGATAATTTCGCACGATGCGGGATTTCCTTAAAACGTGATTTTCTGAAAAATTTTGACGAAAGAAAATCCTCCTTTTGGTTCTCTTTAGATGCTACATGTTAAGACGTACACGCCACAACAATTCTTTTCAAGATACAACGTGTAGTTTTGGAGATACAAGCTAATTTTGTACTATGCGTTATTTCTTCTCGTAAAGAGTTTCCAATGCGTACGTATATGTCTTTACTCTGCAAAACTGTATTTCCTTATGAAGTGGTATTCTTACATATCCTTTCGAGAGAAAACTGTCCTGTGCCTTCTCTTTTGAGGCTACACACTTAGACATACACGCAACATGAAAGCTTTTCGACTTACAACGTGTAGTTTAGGAAAAACAAGATAATTTCGCACGATGCGGGATTTCCTTAAAACGTGATTTTCTGAAAAATTTTGACGAAAGAAAATTCTCCTTTTGGTTCTCTTTAGATGCTACATGTTAAGACGTACACGCCACAACAATTCTTTTCGAGATACAACGTGTAGTTTTGGAGATACAAGCTAATTTTGTACTATGCGTTATTTCTTCTCGTAAAGAGTTTCCAATGCGTACGTATATGTCTTTACTCTGCAAAACTGTATTTCCTTATGAAGTGGTATTCTTACATATCCTTTCGAGAGAAAACTGTCCTGTGCCTTCTCTTTTGAGGCTACACACTTAGACATACACGCAACATGAAAGCTTTTCGACTTACAACGTGTTGTTTAGGAAAAACAAGATAATTTCGCACGATGCGGGATTTCCTTAAAACGTGATTTTCTGAAAAATTTTGAGGAAAGAAAATTCTCCTTTTGGTTCTCTTTAGATGCTACATGTTAAGACGTACACGCCACAACAATTCTTTTCGAGATACAACGTGTAGTTTTGGAGATACAAGCTAATTTTGTACTATGCGTTATTTCTTCTCGTAAAGAGTTTCCAATGCGTACGTATATGTCTTTACTCTGCAAAACTGTATTTCCTTATGAAGTGGTATTCTTACATATCCTTTCGAGAGAAAACTGTCCTGTGCCTTCTCTTTTGAGGCTACACACTTAGACATACACGCAACATGAAAGCTTTTCGACTTACAACGTGTTGTTTAGGAAAAACAAGATAATTTCGCACGATGCGGGATTTCCTTAAAACGTGATTTTCTGAAAAATTTTGACGAAAGAAAATTCTCCTTTTGGTTCTCTTTAGATGCTACATGTTAAGACGTACACGCCACAACAATTCTTTTCGAGATACAACGTGTAGTTTTGGAGATACAAGCTAATTTTGTGCTATGCGTTATTTCTTCTCGTAAAGAGTTTCCAATGCGTACGTATATGTCTTTACTCTGCAAAACTGTATTTCCTTATGAAGTGGTATTCTTACATATCCTTTCGAGAGAAAACTGTCCTGTGCCTTCTCTTTTGAGGCTACACACTTAGACATACACGCAACATGAAAGCTTTTCGACTTACAACGTGTTGTTTAGGAAAAACAAGATAATTTCGCACGATGCGGGATTTCCTTAAAACGTGATTTTCTGAAAAATTTTGACGAAAGAAAATTCTCCTTTTGGTTCTCTTTAGATGCTACATGTTAAGACGTACACGCCACAACAATTCTTTTCGAGATACAACGTGTAGTTTTGGAGATACAAGCTAATTTTGTACTATGCGTTATTTCTTCTCGTAAAGAGTTTCCAATGCGTACGTATATGTCTTTACTCTGCAAAACTGTATTTCCATTTGAAGTGGTATTCTTACATATCCTTTCGAGAGAAAACTGTCCTGTGCCTTCTCTTTTGAGGCTACACACTTAGACATACATGCAACATGAAAGCTTTTCGACTTACAACGTGTTGTTTAGGAAAAACAAGATAATTTCGCACGATGCGGGATTTCCTTAAAACGTGATTTTCTGAAAGATTTTGACGAAAGAAAATTCTCCTTTTGGTTCTCTTTAGATGCTACATGTTAAGACGTACACGCCACAACAATTCTTTTCGAGATACAACGTGTAGTTTTGGAGATACAAGCTAATTTTGTACTATGCGTTATTTCTTCTTGTAAAGAGTTTCCAATGCGTACGTATATGTCTTTACTCTGCAAAACTGTATTTCCTTATGAAGTGGTATTCTTACATATCCTTTCGAGAGAAAACTGTCCTGTGCCTTCTCTTTTGAGGCTACACACTTAGACATACACGCAACATGAAAGCTTTTCGACTTACAACGTGTTGTTTAGGAAAAACAAGATAATTTCGCACGATGCGGGATTTCCTTAAAACGTGATTTTCTGAAAAATTTTGACGAAAGAAAATTCTCCTTTTGGTTCTCTTTAGATGCTACATGTTAAGACGTACACGCCACAACAATTCTTTTCGAGATACAACGTGTAGTTTTGGAGATACAAGCTAATTTTGTACTATGCGTTATTTCTTCTCGTAAAGAGTTTCCAATGCGTACGCATATGTCTTTACTCTGCAAAACTGTATTTCCTTATGAAGTGGTATTCTTACATATCCTTTCGAGAGAAAACTGTCCTGTGCCTTCTCTTTTGAGGCTACACACTTAGACATACACGCAACATGAAAGCTTTTCGACTTACAACGTGTTGTTTAGGAAAAACAAGATAATTTCGCACGATGCGGGATTTCCTTAAAACGTGATTTTCTGAAAAATTTTGACGAAAGAAAATTCTCCTTTTGGTTCTCTTTAGATGCTACATGTTAAGACGTACACGCCACAACAATTCTTTTCGAGACACAACGTGTAGTTTTGGAGATACAAGCTAATTTTGTACTATGCGTTATTTCTTGTCGTAAAGAGTTTCCAATGCGTACGTATATGTCTTTACTCTGCAAAACTGTATTTCCTTATGAAGTGGTATTCTTACATATCCTTTCGAGAGAAAACTGTCCTGTGCCTTCTCTTTTGAGGCTACACACTTAGACATACACGCAACATGAAAGCTTTTCGACTTACAACGTGTTGTTTAGGAAAAACAAGATAATTTCGCACGATGCGGGATTTCCTTAAAACGTGATTTTCTGAAAAATTTTGACGAAAGAAAATTCTCCTTTTGGTTCTCTTTAGATGCTACATGTTAAGACGTACACGCCACAACAATTCTTTTCGAGATACAACGTGTAGTTTTGGAGATACAAGCTAATTTTGTACTATGCGTTATTTCTTGTCGTAAAGAGTTTCCAATGCGTACGTATATGTCTTTACTCTGCAAAACTGTATTTCCTTATGAAGTGGTATTCTTACATATCCTTTCGAGAGAAAACTGTCCTGTGCCTTCTCTTTTGAGGCTACACACTTAGACATACACGCAACATGAAAGCTTTTCGACTTACAACGTGTTGTTTAGGAAAAACAAGATAATTTCGCACGATGCGGGATTTCCTTAAAACGTGATTTTCTGAAAAATTTTGACGAAAGAAAATCCTCCTTTTGGTTCTCTTTAGATGCTACATGTTAAGACGTACACGCCACAACAATTCTTTTCAAGATACAACGTGTAGTTTTGGAGATACAAGCTAATTTTGTACTATGCGTTATTTCTTCTCGTAAAGAGTTTCCAATGCGTACGTATATGTCTTTACTCTGCAAAACTGTATTTCCTTATGAAGTGGTATTCTTACATATCCTTTCGAGAGAAAACTGTCCTGTGCCTTCTCTTTTGAGGCTACACACTTAGACATACACGCAACATGAAAGCTTTTCGACTTACAACGTGTTGTTTAGGAAAAACAAGATAATTTCGCACGATGCGGGATTTCCTTAAAACGTGATTTTCTGAAAAATTTTGACGAAAGAAAATTCTCCTTTTGGTTCTCTTTAGATGCTACATGTTAAGACGTACACGCCACAACAATTCTTTTCGAGATACAACGTGTAGTTTTGGAGATACAAGCTAATTTTGTACTATGCGTTATTTCTTCTCGTAAAGAGTTTCCAATGCGTACGTATATGTCTTTACTCTGCAAAACTGTATTTCCTTATGAAGTGCTATTCTTACATATCCTTTCGAGAGAAAACTGTCCTGTGCCTTCTCTTTTGAGGCTACACACTTAGACATACACGCAACATGAAAGCTTTTCGACTTACAACGTGTTGTTTAGGAAAAACAAGATAATTTCGCACGATGCGGGATTTCCTTAAAACGTGATTTTCTGAAAAATTTTGACGAAAGAAAATTCTCCTTTTGGTTCTCTTTAGATGCTACATGTTAAGACGTACACGCCACAACAATTCTTTTCGAGATACAACGTGTAGTTTTGGAGATACAAGCTAATTTTGTGCTATGCGTTATTTCTTCTCGTAGAGTTTCCAATGCGTACGTATATGTCTTTACTCTGCAAAACTGTATTTCCTTATGAAGTGGTATTCTTACATATCCTTTCGAGAGAAAACTGTCCTGTGCCTTCTCTTTTGAGGCTACACACTTAGACATACACGCAACATGAAAGCTTTTCGACTTACAACGTGTTGTTTAGGAAAAACAAGATAATTTCGCACGATGCGGGATTTCCTTAAAACGTGATTTTCTGAAAAATTTTGACGAAAGAAAATTCTCCTTTTGGTTCTCTTTAGATGCTACATGTTAAGACGTACACGCCACAACAATTCTTTTCGAGATACAACGTGTAGTTTTGGAGATACAAGCTAATTTTGTACTATGCGTTATTTCTTCTCGTAAAGAGTTTCCAATGCGTACGTATATGTCTTTACTCTGCAAAACTGTATTTCCATTTGAAGTGGTATTCTTACATATCCTTTCGAGAGAAAACTGTCCTGTGCCTTCTCTTTTGAGGCTACACACTTAGACATACACGCAACATGAAAGCTTTTCGACTTACAACGTGTTGTTTAGGAAAAACAAGATAATTTCGCACGATGCGGGATTTCCTTAAAACGTGATTTTCTGAAAGATTTTGACGAAAGAAAATTCTCCTTTTGGTTCTCTTTAGATGCTACATGTTAAGACGTACACGCCACAACAATTCTTTTCGAGATACAACGTGTAGTTTTGGAGATACAAGCTAATTTTGTACTATGCGTTATTTCTTCTTGTAAAGAGTTTCCAATGCGTACGTATATGTCTTTACTCTGCAAAACTGTATTTCCTTATGAAGTGGTATTCTTACATATCCTTTCGAGAGAAAACTGTCCTGTGCCTTCTCTTTTGAGGCTACACACTTAGACATACACGCAACATGAAAGCTTTTCGACTTACAACGTGTTGTTTAGGAAAAACAAGATAATTTCGCACGATGCGGGATTTCCTTAAAACGTGATTTTCTGAAAAATTTTGACGAAAGAAAATTCTCCTTTTGGTTCTCTTTAGATGCTACATGTTAAGACGTACACGCCACAACAATTCTTTTCGAGATACAACGTGTAGTTTTGGAGATACAAGCTAATTTTGTACTATGCGTTATTTCTTCTCGTAAAGAGTTTCCAATGCGTACGCATATGTCTTTACTCTGCAAAACTGTATTTCCTTATGAAGTGGTATTCTTACATATCCTTTCGAGAGAAAACTGTCCTGTGCCTTCTCTTTTGAGGCTACACACTTAGACATACACGCAACATGAAAGCTTTTCGACTTACAACGTGTTGTTTAGGAAAAACAAGATAATTTCGCACGATGCGGGATTTCCTTAAAACGTGATTTTCTGAAAAATTTTGACGAAAGAAAATTCTCCTTTTGGTTCCCTTTAGATGCTACATGTTAAGACGTACACGCCACAACAATTCTTTTCGAGACACAACGTGTAGTTTTGGAGATACAAGCTAATTTTGTACTATGCGTTATTTCTTGTCGTAAAGAGTTTCCAATGCGTACGTATATGTCTTTACTCTGCAAAACTGTATTTCCTTATGAAGTGGTATTCTTACATATCCTTTCGAGAGAAAACTGTCCTGTGCCTTCTCTTTTGAGGCTACACACTTAGACATACACGCAACATGAAAGCTTTTCGACTTACAACGTGTTGTTTAGGAAAAACAAGATAATTTCGCACGATGCGGGATTTCCTTAAAACGTGATTTTCTGAAAAATTTTGACGAAAGAAAATTCTCCTTTTGGTTCTCTTTAGATGCTACATGTTAAGACGTACACGCCACAACAATTCTTTTCGAGATACAACGTGTAGTTTTGGAGATACAAGCTAATTTTGTACTATGCGTTATTTCTTGTCGTAAAGAGTTTCCAATGCGTACGTATATGTCTTTACTCTGCAAAACTGTATTTCCTTATGAAGTGGTATTCTTACATATCCTTTCGAGAGAAAACTGTCCTGTGCCTTCTCTTTTGAGGCTACACACTTAGACATACACGCAACATGAAAGCTTTTCGACTTACAACGTGTTGTTTAGGAAAAACAAGATAATTTCGCACGATGCGGGATTTCCTTAAAACGTGATTTTCTGAAAAATTTTGACGAAAGAAAATTCTCCTTTTGGTTCTCTTTAGATGCTACATGTTAAGACGTACACGCCACAACAATTCTTTTCAAGATACAACGTGTAGTTTTGGAGATACAAGCTAATTTTGTACTATGCGTTATTTCTTCTCGTAAAGAGTTTCCAATGCGTACGTATATGTCTTTACTCTGCAAAACTGTATTTCCTTATGAAGTGGTATTCTTACATATCCTTTCGAGAGAAAACTGTCCTGTGCCTTCTCTTTTGAGGCTACACACTTAGACATACACGCAAAATGAAAGCTTTTCGACTTACAACGTGTTGTTTAGGAAAAACAAGATAATTTCGCACGATGCGGGATTTCCTTAAAACGTGATTTTCTGAAAAATTTTGACGAAAGAAAATTCTCCTTTTGGTTCTCTTTAGATGCTACATGTTAAGACGTACACGCCACAACAATTCTTTTCGAGATACAACGTGTAGTTTTGGAGATACAAGCTAATTTTGTACTATGCGTTATTTCTTCTCGTAAAGAGTTTCCAATGCGTACGTATATGTCTTTACTCTGCAAAACTGTATTTCCTTATGAAGTGCTATTCTTACATATCCTTTCGAGAGAAAACTGTCCTGTGCCTTCTCTTTTGAGGCTACACACTTAGACATACACGCAACATGAAAGCTTTTCGACTTACAACGTGTTGTTTAGGAAAAACAAGATAATTTCGCACGATGCGGGATTTCCTTAAAACGTGATTTTCTGAAAAATTTTGACGAAAGAAAATTCTCGTTTTGGTTCTCTTTAGATGCTACATGTTAAGACGTACACGCCACAACAATTCTTTTCGAGATACAACGTGTAGTTTTGGAGATACAAGCTAATTTTGTACTATGCGTTATTTCTTCTCGTAAAGAGTTTCCAATGCGTACGTATATGTCTTTACTCTGCAAAACTGTATTTCCTTATGAAGTGGTATTCTTACATATCCTTTCGAGAGAAAACTGTCCTGTGCCTTCTCTTTTGAGGCTACACACTTAGACATACACGCAACATGAAAGCTTTTCGACTTACAACGTGTTGTTTAGGAAAAACAAGATAATTTCGCACGATGCGGGATTTCCTTAAAACGTGATTTTCTGAAAAATTTTGACGAAAGAAAATTCTCCTTTTGGTTCCCTTTAGATGCTACATGTTAAGACGTACACGCCACAACAATTCTTTTCGAGATACAACGTGTAGTTTTGGAGATACAAGCTAATTTTGTACTATGCGTTATTTCTTCTCGTAAAGAGTTTCCAATGCGTACGTATATGTCTTTACTCTGCAAAACTGGATTTCCTTATGAAGTGGTATTCTTACATATCCTTTCGAGAGAAAACTGTCCTGTGCCTTCTCTTTTGAGGCTACACACTTAGACATACACGCAACATGAAAGCTTTTCGACTTACAACGTGTTGTTTAGGAAAAACAAGATAATTTCGCACGATGCGGGATTTCCTTAAAACGTGATTTTCTGAAAAATTTTGACGAAAGAAAATTCTCCTTTTGGTTCCCTTTAGATGCTACATGTTAAGACGTACACGCCACAACAATTCTTTTCGAGATACAACGTGTAGTTTTGGAGATACAAGCTAATTTTGTACTATGCGTTATTTCTTCTCGTAAAGAGTTTCCAATGCGTACGTATATGTCTTTACTCTGCAAAACTGTATTTCCTTATGAAGTGGTATTCTTACATATCCTTTCGAGAGAAAACTGTCCTGTGCCTTCTCTTTTGAGGCTACACACTTAGACATACACGCAACATGAAAGCTTTTCGACTTACAACGTGTTGTTTAGGAAAAACAAGATAATTTCGCACGATGCGGGATTTCCTTAAAACGTGATTTTCTGAAAAATTTTGACGAAAGAAAATTCTCCTTTTGGTTCTCTTTAGATGCTACATGTTAAGACGTACACGCCACAACAATTCTTTTCGAGATACAACGTGTAGTTTTGGAGATACAAGCTAATTTTGTACTATGCGTTATTTCTTCTCGTAAAGAGTTTCCAATGCGTACGTATATGTCTTTACTCTGCAAAACTGTTTTTCCTTTTGAAGTGGTATTCTTACATATCCTTTCGAGAGAAAACTGTCCTGTTCCTTCTCTTTTGAGGCTACACACTTAGACATACACGCAACATGAAAGCTTTTCGACTTACAACGTGTTGTTTAGGAAAAACAAGATAATTTCGCACGATGCGGGATTTCCTTAAAACGTGATTTTCTGAAAAATTTTGACGAAAGAAAATTCTCCTTTTGGTTCTCTTTAGATGCTACATGTTAAGACGTACACGCCACAACAATTCTTTTCGAGATACAACGTATAGTTTTGGAGATACAAGCTAATTTTGTACTATGCGTTATTTCTTCTTGTAAAGAGTTTCCAATGCGTACGTATATGTCTTTACTCTGCAAAACTGTATTTCCTTATGAAGTGGTATTCTTACATATCCTTTCGAGAGAAAACTGTCCTGTGCCTTCTCTTTTGAGGCTACACACTTAGACATACACGCAACATGAAAGCTTTTCGACTTACAACGTGTTGTTTAGGAAAAACAAGATAATTTCGCACGATGCGGGATTTCCTTAAAACGTGATTTTCTGAAAAATTTTGACGAAAGAAAATTCTCCTTTTGGTTCTCTTTAGATGCTACATGTTAAGACGTACACGCCACAACAATTCTTTTCGAGATACAACGTGTAGTTTTGGAGATACAAGCTAATTTTGTACTATGCGTTATTTCTTCTCGTAAAGAGTTTCCAATGCGTACGTATATGTCTTTACTCTGCAAAACTGTATTTCCTTATGAAGTGGTATTCTTACATATCCTTTCGAGAGAAAACTGTCCTGTGCCTTCTCTTTTGAGGCTACACACTTAGACATACACGCAACATGAAAGCTTTTCGACTTACAACGTGTTGTTTAGGAAAAACAAGATAATTTCGCACGATGCGGGATTTCCTTAAAACGTGATTTTCTGAAAAATTTTGACGAAAGAAAATTCTCCTTTTGGTTCTCTTTAGATGCTACATGTTAAGACGTACACGCCACAACAATTCTTTTCGAGATACAACGTGTAGTTTTGGAGATACAAGCTAATTTTGTACTATGCGTTATTTCTTCTCGTAAAGAGTTTCCAATGCGTACGTATATGTCTTTACTCTGCAAAACTGTATTTCCTTATGAAGTGGTATTCTTACATATCCTTTCGAGAGAAAACTGTCCTGTGCCTTCTCTTTTGAGGCTACACACTTAGACATACACGCAACATGAAAGCTTTTCGACTTACAACGTGTTGTTTAGGAAAAACAAGATAATTTCGCACGATGCGGGATTTCCTTAAAACGTGATTTTCTGAAAAATTTTGACGAAAGAAAATTCTCCTTTTGGTTGTCTTTAGATGCTACATGTTAAGACGTACACGCCACAACAATTCTTTTCGAGATACAACGTGTAGTTTTGGAGATACAAGCTAATTTTGTACTATGCGTTATTTCTTCTCGTAAAGAGTTTCCAATGCGTACGTATATGTTTTTACTCTGCAAAACTGTATTTCCTTATGAAGTGGTATTCTTACATATCCTTTCGAGAGAAAACTGTCCTGTGCCTTCTCTTTTGAGGCTACACACTTAGACATACACGCAACATGAAAGCTTTTCGACTTACAACGTGTTGTTTAGGAAAAACAAGATAATTTCGCACGATGCGGGATTTCCTTAAAACGTGATTTTCTGAAAAATTTTGACGAAAGAAAATTCTCCTTTTGGTTCTCTTTAGATGCTACATGTTAAGACGTACACGCCACAACAATTCTTTTCGAGATACAACGTGTAGTTTTGGAGATACAAGCTAATTTTGTACTATGCGTTATTTCTTCTCGTAAAGAGTTTCCAATGCGTACGTATATGTCTTTACTCTGCAAAACTGTATTTCCTTATGAAGTGGTATTCTTACATATCCTTTCGAGAGAAAACTGTCCTGTGCCTTCTCTTTTGAGGCTACACACTTAGACATACACGCAACATGAAAGCTTTTCGACTTACAACGTGTTGTTTAGGAAAAACAAGATAATTTCGCACGATGCGGGATTTCCTTAAAACGTGATTTTCTGAAAAATTTTGACGAAAGAAAATTCTCCTTTTGGTTCCCTTTAGATGCTACATGTTAAGACGTACACGCCACAACAATTCTTTTCGAGATACAACGTGTAGTTTTGGAGATACAAGCTAATTTTGTACTATGCGTTATTTCTTCTCGTAAAGAGTTTCCAATGCGTACGTATATGTCTTTACTCTGCAAAACTGTATTTCCTTATGAAGTGGTATTCTTACATATCCTTTCGAGAGAAAACTGTCCTGTGCCTTCTCTTTTGAGGCTACACACTTAGACATACACGCAACATGAAAGCTTTTCGACTTACAACGTGTTGTTTAGGAAAAACAAGATAATTTCGCACGATGCGGGATTTCCTTAAAACGTGATTTTCTGAAAAATTTTGACGAAAGAAAATTCTCCTTTTGGTTCTCTTTAGATGCTACATGTTAAGACGTACACGCCACAACAATTCTTTTCGAGATACAACGTGTAGTTTTGGAGATACAAGCTAATTTTGTACTATGCGTTATTTCTTCTCGTAAAGAGTTTCCAATGCGTACGTATATGTCTTTACTCTGCAAAACTGTATTTCCTTATGAAGTGGTATTCTTACATATCCTTTCGAGAGAAAACTGTCCTGTGCCTTCTCTTTTGAGGCTACACACTTAGACATACACGCAACATGAAAGCTTTTCGACTTACAACGTGTTGTTTAGGAAAAACAAGATAATTTCGCACGATGCGGGATTTCCTTAAAACGTGATTTTCTGAAAAATTTTGACGAAAGAAAATTCTCCTTTTGGTTCTCTTTAGATGCTACATGTTAAGACGTACACGCCACAACAATTCTTTTCGAGATACAACGTGTAGTTTTGGAGATACAAGCTAATTTTGTACTATGCGTTATTTCTTCTCGTAAAGAGTTTCCAATGCGTACGTATATGTCTTTACTCTGCAAAACTGTATTTCCTTATGAAGTGGTATTCTTACATATCCTTTCGAGAGAAAACTGTCCTGTGCCTTCTCTTTTGAGGCTACACACTTAGACATACACGCAACATGAAAGCTTTTCGACTTACAACGTGTTGTTTAGGAAAAACAAGATAATTTCGCACGATGCGGGATTTCCTTAAAACGTGATTTTCTGAAAAATTTTGACGAAAGAAAATTCTCCTTTTGGTTCTCTTTAGATGCTACATGTTAAGACGTACACGCCACAACAATTCTTTTCGAGATACAACGTGTAGTTTTGGAGATACAAGCTAATTTTGTACTATGCGTTATTTCTTCTCGTAAAGAGTTTCCAATGCGTACGTATATGTTTTTACTCTGCAAAACTGTATTTCCTTATGAAGTGGTATTCTTACATATCCTTTCGAGAGAAAACTGTCCTGTGCCTTCTCTTTTGAGGCTACACACTTAGACATACACGCAACATGAAAGCTTTTCGACTTACAACGTGTTGTTTAGGAAAAACAAGATAATTTCGCACGATGCGGGATTTCCTTAAAACGTGATTTTCTGAAAAATTTTGACGAAAGAAAATTCTCCTTTTGGTTCTCTTTAGATGCTACATGTTAAGACGTACACGCCACAACAATTCTTTTCGAGATACAACGTGTAGTTTTGGAGATACAAGCTAATTTTGTACTATGCGTTATTTCTTCTCGTAAAGAGTTTCCAATGCGTACGTATATGTCTTTACTCTGCAAAACTGTATTTCCTTATGAAGTGGTATTCTTACATATCCTTTCGAGAGAAAACTGTCCTGTGCCTTCTCTTTTGAGGCTACACACTTAGACATACACGCAACATGAAAGCTTTTCGACTTACAACGTGTTGTTTAGGAAAAACAAGATAATTTCGCACGATGCGGGATTTCCTTAAAACGTGATTTTCTGAAAAATTTTGACGAAAGAAAATTCTCCTTTTGGTTCCCTTTAGATGCTACATGTTAAGACGTACACGCCACAACAATTCTTTTCGAGATACAACGTGTAGTTTTGGAGATACAAGCTAATTTTGTACTATGCGTTATTTCTTCTCGTAAAGAGTTTCCAATGCGTACGTATATGTCTTTACTCTGCAAAACTGTATTTCCTTATGAAGTGGTATTCTTACATATCCTTTCGAGAGAAAACTGTCCTGTGCCTTCTCTTTTGAGGCTACACACTTAGACATACACGCAACATGAAAGCTTTTCGACTTACAACGTGTTGTTTAGGAAAAACAAGATAATTTCGCACGATGCGGGGTTTCCTTAAAACGTGATTTTCTGAAAAATTTTGACGAAAGAAAATGCTCCTTTTGGTTCTCTTTAGATGCTACATGTTAACACGTACACGCCACAACAATTCTTTTCGAGATAGAACGTGTAGTTTTGGAGATACAAGCTAATTTTGTACTATGCGTTATTTCTTCTCGTAAAGAGTTTCCAATGCGTACGTATATGTTTTTACTCTGCAAAACTGTATTTCCTTATGAAGTGGTATTCTTACATATCCTTTCGAGAGAAAACTGTCCTGTGCCTTCTCTTTTGAGGCTACACACTTAGACATACACGCAACATGAAAGCTTTTCGACTTACAACGTGTTGTTTAGGAAAAACAAGATAATTTCGCACGATGCGGGATTTCCTTAAAACGTGATTTTCTGAAAAATTTTGACGAAAGAAAATTCTCCTTTTGGTTCTCTTTAGATGCTACATGTTAAGACGTACACGCCACAACAATTCTTTTCGAGATACAACGTGTAGTTTTGGAGATACAAGCTAATTTTGTACTATGCGTTATTTCTTCTCGTAAAGAGTTTCCAATGCGTACGTATATGTCTTTACTCTGCAAAACTGTATTTCCTTATGAAGTGGTATTCTTACATATCCTTTCGAGAGAAAACTGTCCTGTGCCTTCTCTTTTGAGGCTACACACTTAGACATACACGCAACATGAAAGCTTTTCGACTTACAACGTGTTGTTTAGGAAAAACAAGATAATTTCGCACGATGCGGGATTTCCTTAAAACGTGATTTTCTGAAAAATTTTGACGAAAGAAAATTCTCCTTTTGGTTGTCTTTAGATGCTACATGTTAAGACGTACACGCCACAACAATTCTTTTCGAGATACAACGTGTAGTTTTGGAGATACAAGCTAATTTTGTACTATGCGTTATTTCTTCTCGTAAAGAGTTTCCAATGCGTACGTATATGTCTTTACTCTGCAAAACTGTATTTCCTTATGAAGTGGTATTCTTACATATCCTTTCGAGAGAAAACTGTCCTGTGCCTTCTCTTTTGAGGCTACACACTTAGACATACACGCAACATGAAAGCTTTTCGACTTACAACGTGTTGTTTAGGAAAAACAAGATAATTTCGCACGATGCGGGATTTCCTTAAAACGTGATTTTCTGAAAAATTTTGACGAAAGAAAATTCTCCTTTTGGTTCTCTTTAGATGCTACATGTTAAGACGTACACGCCACAACAATTCTTTTCGAGATACAACGTGTAGTTTTGGAGATACAAGCTAATTTTGTACTATGCGTTATTTCTTCTCGTAAAGAGTTTCCAATGCGTACGTATATGTCTTTACTCTGCAAAACTGTATTTCCTTATGAAGTGGTATTCTTACATATCCTTTCGAGAGAAAACTGTCCTGTGCCTTCTCTTTTGAGGCTACACACTTAGACATACACGCAACATGAAAGCTTTTCGACTTACAACGTGTTGTTTAGGAAAAACAAGATAATTTCGCACGATGCGGGATTTCCTTAAAACGTGATTTTCTGAAAAATTTTGACGAAAGAAAATTCTCCTTTTGGTTCTCTTTAGATGCTACATGTTAAGACGTACACGCCACAACAATTCTTTTCGAGATACAACGTGTAGTTTTGGAGATACAAGCTAATTTTGTACTATGCGTTATTTCTTCTCGTAAAGAGTTTCCAATGCGTACGTATATGTCTTTACTCTGCAAAACTGTATTTCCTTATGAAGTGGTATTCTTACATATCCTTTCGAGAGAAAACTGTCCTGTGCCTTCTCTTTTGAGGCTACACACTTAGACATACACGCAACATGAAAGCTTTTCGACTTACAACGTGTTGTTTAGGAAAAACAAGATAATTTCGCACGATGCGGGATTTCCTTAAAACGTGATTTTCTGAAAAATTTTGACGAAAGAAAATTCTCCTTTTGGTTCTCTTTAGATGCTACATGTTAAGACGTACACGCCACAACAATTCTTTTCGAGATACAACGTGTAGTTTTGGAGATACAAGCTAATTTTGTACTATGCGTTATTTCTTCTCGTAAAGAGTTTCCAATGCGTACGTATATGTCTTTACTCTGCAAAACTGTATTTCCTTATGAAGTGGTATTCTTACATATCCTTTCGAGAGAAAACTGTCCTGTGCCTTCTCTTTTGAGGCTACACACTTAGACATACACGCAACATGAAAGCTTTTCGACTTACAACGTGTTGTTTAGGAAAAACAAGATAATTTCGCACGATGCGGGATTTCCTTAAAACGTGATTTTCTGAAAAATTTTGACGAAAGAAAATTCTCCTTTTGGTTCTCTTTAGATGCTACATGTTAAGACGTACACGCCACAACAATTCTTTTCGAGATACAACGTGTAGTTTTGGAGATACAAGCTAATTTTGTACTATGCGTTATTTCTTCTCGTAAAGAGTTTCCAATGCGTACGTATATGTTTTTACTCTGCAAAACTGTATTTCCTTATGAAGTGGTATTCTTACATATCCTTTCGAGAGAAAACTGTCCTGTGCCTTCTCTTTTGAGGCTACACACTTAGACATACACGCAACATGAAAGCTTTTCGACTTACAACGTGTTGTTTAGGAAAAACAAGATAATTTCGCACGATGCGGGATTTCCTTAAAACGTGATTTTCTGAAAAATTTTGACGAAAGAAAATTCTCCTTTTGGTTCCCTTTAGATGCTACATGTTAAGACGTACACGCCACAACAATTCTTTTCGAGATACAACGTGTAGTTTTGGAGATACAAGCTAATTTTGTACTATGCGTTATTTCTTCTCGTAAAGAGTTTCCAATGCGTACGTATATGTCTTTACTCTGCAAAACTGTATTTCCTTATGAAGTGGTATTCTTACATATTCTTTCGAGAGAAAACTCTCCTGTGCGTTCTCTTTTAAGGCTACACGCTTAGACATACACGCAACACCAAAGCTTTCGAGTTACAACGTGTTGTTTAGGAAAAACAAGATAATTTCGCAAGATGCGGGATTTCCTTAAAATGTGGTTTTCTGACAAATTTTGACGAAAGAAAATTATCCTGTGGGTTCTCTTTTGAGGCTACAAGTTTAGACGTACACACCACACCAAATCTTTTCAAGTTATAACGTGTTGTTTAGGAGATACAAACTAATTTTGTAAGATGCCTTATTTCTTCTCGTAAAGTTTTAAGTTTTTCCAATAAGTACGTATTTGTCTTTACTCTGCAACACTGTATTTCCTTATAACGTGGTATTCTTACATATTCTTTCGAGAGAAAACTGTCCTGGGCATTCTCCTTTGAGGTTACAGGCTTAGACATACACGCAACACCAAAGCTTTTCGAGTTAAAACGTTTTGTTTAGGAAAAACAAGATAATTTCTCACGATGCGGAATTTCCTTAATACGTGGTTTTCTGACAAATTTTGACCAAAGAAAATTCGCCTATGGGTTCTCTTTTGAGGCTACACGTTTAGACGTACAGGCCACACCAAATCTTTTTAAGTTACAACGTGTTCTTTAGGAGATACAAACTAATTTTTTAAGATGCCTTATTTCTTCTCGTAAGGTTTAAGTTTTTCCAATAAGTACGTATTTGTCTTTACTGTGCAACACTGTATTTCCTTATAACGTGGTATTCTTACATATTCTTTCGAGAGAAAACTCTCCTGTGCGTTCTCTTTTGAGGCTACACGCTTAGACATACACGCAACACCAAAGCTTTTCGAGTTAAAACGTTTGGTTTAGAAAAAACAAGATAATTTCGCACTATGCGGGATTTCCTTAATACGTGGTTTTCTGACATATTTTGACCAAAGAAAATTCTCCTATGGGTTCTCTTTTCAGGCTACACGTTTAGACGTACAGGCCACACCAAATCTTTTTAAGTTACAACGTGTTGTTTAGGAGATACAAGCTAATTTCTTACGATGCGTTATTTCTTCTCGTAAAGTTTTTTCCAATATGTATTTGTCTTTACTCTGCAACACTGTATTTCCTAAAAACGTGGTATTCTTACACATTCTTTCGAGAAAAATCTCTCCTTTGCGTTCTCTTTTGAGGCTACACGCTTAGACATACACGCAACACCAAAGCTTTTCGAGTTACAACGTGTTGTTTAGGAAAAACAAGATAATTTCGCACGATGCGGGATTTCCTTAAAACATGGTTTTCTGACAAATTTTGACGAAAGAAAATACTCCTGTGGGTTCTCTTTTGAGGCTACACATTTAGACGTACATGCCACACCAAATCATTTCGAGTTACAACGTGTTGTTTAGGAGAAACAAGCTAATTTTTTACGATGCGTTATTTCTTCTCATAAAGTTTTAGTGTTTCCATTACGTACATATTTGCCTTTACTCTGCAACACTGTATTTCCTTATAACATGGTATTCTTGCATATTCTTTCGAGAGAAAACTCTCCTGTGCGTTCTCCTTTGAGGCTACATGCTTAAACATTCACGCAACACCAAAGCTTTTCGATTTACAACGTGTTGTTTAGGAAAAACAAGATAATTTCGCAAGATGCGGGATTTCCTTAAAACGTGGTTTTCTGACAAATTTTGACGAAATAAAACTCTCCTGTGGGTACTCTTTTGAGGCTACACGTTTAGACGTGCACCCCACACCAAATCTTTTCGAGTTACAACGAGTTGTTTAGGACATACAAGCTAATTTTGCCAGATGCGTTATTTCTCTCATAAAGTGTTTCCAATATGTACGTATTTGTCTTTACTCTGCAACACTGTATTTCCTTATAACGTGGTATCCTTACGTATTCTTTCGAGAGAAAACTCTCCTGTGCGTTCTCTTTTGAGGCTACACGCTTAGACATACACGCAACACCAAAGCATTTCGAGTTAAAACGTTTTGTTTAGGAAAAACAAGATAATTTCGCAAGATGCGGGATTTCCTTAAAACGTGGTTTTCTGACAAATTTTGACGCAAGAAAATTATCCTGTGGGTTCTCTTTTGAGGCTACAAGTTTAGACGTACACACCACACCAAATCTTTCAAGTTATAACGTGTTGTTTAGGAGATACAAACTAATTTTGTAAGATGCCTTATTTCTTCTCGTAAAGTTTAAGTTTTTCCAATAAGTACGTATTTGTCTTTACTCTGCAACACTGTATTTCCTTATAACGTGGTATTCTTACATATTCTTTCGAGAGAAAACTGTCCTGGGCATTCTCCTTTGAGGTTACAGGCTTAGACATACACGCAACACCAAAGCTTTTCGAGTTAAAACGTTTTGTTTAGGAAAAACAAGATAATTTCTCACGATGCGGAATTTCCTTAATACGTGGTTTTCTGACAAATTTTGACCAAAGAAAATTCGCCTATGGGTTCTCATTTGAGGCTACACGTTTAGACGTACAGGCCACACCAAATCTTTTTAAGTTACAACGTGTTGTTTAGGAGATACAAGCTAATTTTGTACGATGCGTTATTTCTTCTCTTAAGTTTAAGTTTTTCCAATAAGTACATATTTGTCTTTACTCTGCAACACTGTATTTCCTTATAACGTGGTATTCTTACATATTCTTTCGAGAGAAAACTCTCCTGTGCGTTCTCTATTGAGGCTACACGCTTAGACATACACGCAACACCAAAGCTTTTCGAGTTTAAACGTTTTGTTTAAGAAAAACAAGATAATTTCGCAGAATGCGGGTTTTCCTTAAAACGTGGTTTTCTGACAAATTTTGATGAAAGAAAATTTTCCTGTGGGTTCTCTTTTGAGGCTACTCGTTTAGACATACACACCACACCAAATCTTTTCGAGTTATAATGTGTTGTTTAGGAGATACAAACTAATTTTGTAAGATGCCTTATTTCTTCTCGTAAGGTTTAAGTTTTTCCAATAAGTACGTATTTGTCTTTACTCTGCAACACTGTATTTCCTTATAACGTGGTATTCTTACATATTCTTTCGAGAGAAAACTCTCCTGTGTCTTCTCTTTTGAGGCTACACGCTTAGACATACACGCAACATGAAAGCTTTTCGAGTTAAAACGTTTGGTTTAGGAAAAACAAGATAATGTCGCACTATGCGGGATTTCCTTAATACATGGTTTTCTGACAAATTTTGACCAAAGAAAATTCTCCTATGGGTTCTCTTTTCAGGCTACACGTTTAGACGTACAGGCCACACCAAATCTTTTTATGTTACAACGTGTTGTTTAGGAGATACAAGCTAATTTCTTATGATGCGTTATTTCTTCTCGTAAAGTTTTTCCAAGACGTAAGTATTTTTCTTTACTCTGCAACACTGTATTTCCTAATAACGTGGTATTCTTACATATTCTTTCGAGAAAAAACTCTCCTGTGCGTTCTCTTTTGAGGCTACACGCTTAGACATACACGCAACACCAAAGCTTTTCGAGTTACAACGTGTTGTTTAGGAAAAACAAGATATTTTTGCACGATGCGGGATTTCCTTAAAACGTGGTTTTCTGACAAATTTTGACGAAAGAAAATACTCCTGTGGGTTCTCTTTTGAGGCTACACATTTAGACGTACACGCCACACCAAATCTTTTCGAGTTACAACGTGTTGTTTAGGAGAAACAAGCTAATTTTTCTACGATGCGTTATTTCTTCTCATAAAGTTTAAGTGTTTCCATTACGTACATATTTGCCTTTACTCTGCAACACTGTATTTCCTTATAACGTGGTATTCTTGCATATTCTTTCGAGAGAAAACTCTCCTGTGCGTTCTCCTTTGAGGCTACATGCTTAGACATTCACGCAACACCAAAGCTTTTCGAGTTACAACGTGTTGTTTAGGAAAAACAAGATAATTTCGCAAGATGCGGGATTTCCTTAAAACGTGGTTTTCTGACAAATTTTGACGAAATAAAACTCTCCTGTGGGTACTCTTGTGAGGCTACACGTTTAGACGTACAAGCCACACCAAATCGTTTCAAGTTACAACGTGTTGTTTAGGAGATACAAGCTAATTTTGTACGATGCGTTATTTCTTCTCGTAAAGTTTTAGTTTTTCCAGTAAGTACGTATTTGTCTTTACTCTGCAACACTGTATTTCCTTATAACGTGGTATTCTTACATATTCTTTCGAGAGAAAACTCTCCTGTGCGTTCTCTTTTGAGGCTACATGCTTAGACATACACGCAACACCAAAGCATTTCGAGTTAAAACGTTTTGTTTAGGAAAAACAAGATAATTTCGCACGATGCGGGATTTCATTAATACGTGGTTTTCTGACAAATTTTGACCAAAGAAAATTCTCCTATGGCTTCTTTCTTCAGGCTACACGTTTAGACGTACAGGCCACACCAAATCTTTTTAAGTTGCAACGTGTTGTTTAGTAGATACAAGCTAATTTTGTACGATGCGTTATTTCTTCTCGTAAAGTTTTTCCAATACATAAGTATTTGTCTTTACTCTGCAACACTGTATTTCCTAATAACGTGGTATTCTTACATATTCTTTCGAGAAAAAACTCTCCTTTGCGTTCTCCTTTGAGGCTACACGCTTACACATACACGCAACACCAAAGCTTTTCGAGTTACAACGTGTTGTTTAGGAGATACAAGCTAATTTCTTACGATGCGTTATTTCTTCTCGTAAAGTTTTTCCAAGACGTAAGTATTTGTCTTTACTCTGCAACATTGTATTTCCTAATAACGTGGTATTCTTACATATTCTTTCGAGAAAAAACTCTCCTTTGCGTTCTCTTTTGAGGCTACACGCTTAGACATACACGCAACACCAAAGCTTTTCGAGTTACAACGTGTTGTTTAGGAAAAACAAGATAATTTCGCATGATGCGGGATTTCCTTAAAACGTGGTTTTCTGACAAATTTTGACGAAAGAAAATACTCCGTGGGTTCTCTTTTGAGGCTACACATTTAGACGTACACGCCACAGCAAATCTTTTCGAGTTACAACGTGTTGTTTAGGAGAAACAAGCTAATTTTTTTACGATGCGTTATTTCTTCTCATAAAGTTTAAGTGTTTCCATTATGTACTTATTTGCCTTTACTCTGCAACACTGTATTTCCTTATAACGTGGTATTCTTGCATATTCTTTCGAGAGAAAACTCTCCTGTGCGTTCTCCTTTGAGGCTACATGCTTAGACATTCACGCAACACCAAATCTTTTCGAGTTACAACGTGTTGTTTAGGAGATACAAGCTAATTTTTTTACGATGCGTTATTTCTTCTCATAAAGTTTAAGTGTTTCCATTACGTACATATTTGCCTTTACTCTGCAACACTGTATTTCCTTATAACGTGGTATTTTTGCATATTCTTTCGAGAGAAAACTCTCCTGTGCGTTTCCCTTTGAGTCTACATGCTTAGACATACACGCAACACCAAAGCTTTTCGAGTTACAACGTGTTTTTTAGGAAAAACAAGATAATTTCACCCGATGCGGGATTTCTTTAAAACGTGGTTTTCTGACAAATTTTGACGAAAGAAAATTATCCTGTGGGTTCTCTTTTTAGGCTACACGTTTAGACGTACACACCACACCAAATCTTTTCGAGTTATAACGTGTTGTTTAGGAGATACAAACTAATTTTGTAAGATGCCTTATTTCTTCTCGTAAAGTTTAAGTTTTTCCAATATGTACGTATTTGTCTTTACTCTGCAACACTGTATTTCCTTATAACGTGGTATTCTTACACATTCTTTCGAGAGAAAACTCTCCTGTGCGTTCTCTTTTGAGGCTATACGCTTTGACATACACGCAACACCAAAGTTTTTCGAGTTACAATGTGTTGTTTAGGAAAAACAAGATAATTTAGCATGATGCGGGATTTCCTTAAAACGTGGTTTTCTGACAAATTTTGACGAAAGAAAATACTCCTGTGGGTTCTCTTTTGAGGCTACACATTTAGACGTGCCCGAGACACTAAATCTTGTCGAGTTACAACGTGTTGTTTAGGAGATACAAGCTAATTTTTTTACGATGCATTATTTCTTCTCATAAAGTTTAAGTGTTTCCATTATGTAAATATTTGGCTTTACTCTGCAACACTGTATTTCCTTATAACGAGGTATTCTTGCATATTCTTTCGAGAGAAAACTCTCCTGTGCGGTCTCCTTTGAGGCTACATGCTTAGACATACACTCAACTCCAAAGCTTTTCGAGTTACAACATGTTGTTTAGGAAAAACAACATAATTTCGCACGATGCGGGATTTCCTTAAAACGTGGTTTTCTGACAAATTTTGACCAAATAAAACTCTCCTGTGTGTACTATTTTGAGGCTACACTTTTAGACGTACACGCCACACCAAATCTTTTCGAGTTACAACCTGTTGTTTAGGAGATACAAGCTAATTTTTTACGATGCGTTATTTCTTCTCGTAAAGTGTTTCCAATAAGTACGTATTTGCCTTTACTCTGCAACACGGTATTTCCTTAATACGTGGATTTCTTACATATTCTTTCGAGAGAAAACTCTCCTGTGCGTTCTCTTTTGAGGGTACACGCTTAAACATACACGCAACACCAAAGCTTTTCGAGTTACAATGTGTTGTTTATGAAGAACAAGATAATTTCTCACGATGCGGGATTTCCTTAAAACGTGGTTTTCTGACAAATTTTGACGAACGAAAATTGTCCTGTGGTTCTCTTTTGAGGCTACACCTTTAGACGTACACGCCACACCAAATCTTTTCGAGTTACAACGTGTTGTTTAGGAGATACAAGCTAATTTTGTACGATGCTTTATTTCATCTCGTAAAGTTTAAGGGTTTCCAATACGTAAGTATTTGTCTTTATTCTGCAACACTGTACTTCCTTATAACGTGGTATTCTCACATATTCTTTCGAGAGAAAACTCTCCTGTGTGTTCTCTTTTGAGGCTACACGCTTAGACATACATGCATCACCAAAGATTTTCGAGTTACTACGTGTTGTTTAGGAAAAACAAGATAATTTCACACGATGCTGGATTTCCTTAAAACGTGCTTTTCTGAAACTTTGACGAAAGAAAATTCTCCTATGGGTTCTCTTTTGAGGCTACAAGTTTAGACGTACACGCCACACCAAATCTTTTCGAGTTACAAAGTGTTGTTTAGGAGATACGAGCTAATTTTGTACGATGCTGTATTTCATCTCGTAAAGTTTAAGGGTTTCCAATACGTACGTATTTTTCTTTACTCTGCAACACTGTATTTCCTTATAACGTGGTATTCTTACATATTCTTTTGAGAGAAAACTCCCCTGTGTGTTCTCTTTTAAGGCTACACGCTGAGACATACACGCAGCACCAAAGGATTTCGAGTTACTATGTGTTGTTTAGGAAAAACAAGATAATTTCGCACGATGTAGGATTTCCTTAATACGTGGTTTTGTGACAAATTTGACCAAAGAAAATTCTCCAGTGTGTTCTCTTATTGAGGCTACACGTTTAGACGTACCTGCCACACCAAACATTTTCGAGTTACAACGTGTTGTTTAGGAGATACAAGCTAATTTTTTATGATGCGTTATTTCTTCACGTAAAGTGTTTCCAATACGTACATATTTGTCTTTATTCTGCAACACTGTATTTCCTTATAACCTGGTATTCTTACTTATTTTTTTGAGAGAAAACTCTCCTGTGTGTTCTCTTTTGAGGCTACACACTGAGACATACACGCAACACCCAAGCTTTTTGAGTTACAACGTGTTGTTTAGGAAAAACAAGATAATTTCGCAGGATGCGGGATTTCGTTAAAACCTTGTTTTCTGACCAATTTTGACGAAAGAAAATTCTCCAGTGGGTTCTCTTTTGAGGCTAAACTTTTAGACATACACGCCAAACTAAATGTTTTCGAGTTTCCACTTGTTGTTTAGGAGATACAAGCTAATATTGTGTGATGCTTAATTTCTTCTCGTAATGTGTTTCCAATATGTACGTATTTGTCTTTACTCTGCAACACTGTATTTCCTTATAACGTTGAATTCTTACATGTTCTAATGAGAGAAAACTCTCCTGTGCATTCTCTTTTGAGGCTACACGCTTAGACATACACGCAACACCAAAGCTTTTCGAGTTACCACTTGTTGTTTAGGAAAAACAAGATAATTTCGCACGATGCGGTATTTCCTTAAAACGTGGTTTTCTGACAAATTTTGACGAAAGAAAATTCTCCTTTGTGTTCTCCTTTGAGGCTACACGTTTAGACATACACGCCAAACCAAATCTTTTCGACTTACCATGTGTTGTTTAGGAGATACAAGCTAATTTTGTTCGATGCGTTATTTCTTCTCTTAAATATTCCCAATATGTAAATATTTGTCTTTACTCTGCAACACTGTATTTCCTTATAACGTGGTATTCTTACATATTCTTTCGAGAGAAAACTATCTTGTGCGTTCCTTTTTGAGGCTACACACTTAGACATACAGGCAACACCAAAGCTTTTCGAGTTACAACGTGTTGTTAATGAATAAAAAGATAATTTCGCACGATGCGGGATTTATTTAAAACGTGGTTTTCTGAAAAATTTGACAAAGGAAAATTCTTCTGTGGGATTTCCTTTTGAGGCTACACGTATAGACGTACACGTCACACCAAATCTTTTCGAGTTACAACGTGTTGTTTAGGAGATACAAGCTAATTTTGTACGATGCATTATTTCTTCTCGTAAAGTGTTTCCAATATGTACTTATTTGCCTTTAGTCTACAAAATTGTATTTCTTTATAACGTGGTATTCTTACATATTCCTTCGAGAGAAAACTCTCCTGTGCCTTCTCTTTTGAGGCTCCACGCTTAGACATACACGCAACACCAAAGCTTTTCGAGTTACAACATGTTCTTTAGGAAAAAGAAGATGATTTCGCACGATGCGGGATTTCCTTAAAATGTGGTGTTCTGAAAAATTTTAACGAAAGAAAATTCTTCTCTGGGTTCTTTTTGAGGCTACACGTTTAGACGTACACGCCACACCAAATCTTTTCGAGTTACAACGTGTTGTTTAGGAGATACAAGCTAATTTTGTACGATGCTTTATTTCATCTCGTAAAGTTTAAGGGTTTCCAATACGTAAGTATTTGTCATTATTCTGCAACAGTGGACTTCCTTATAACGTGGTATTCTCACATATTCTTTCGAGAGAAAAGTCTCCTGCGTGTTCTCTTATGAGGCTACACGCTTAGACATACACGCAACACCAAAGCTTTTCGAGTTACAATGCGTTGTTTAGGAAAAACAAGATAATTTCGCACGATGCGGGATTTCCTTAATATGTGGTTTTCTGACAAATTTTGACCAAATAAAACTCTCCTGTGTGTACTCTTTTGAGGCTACACGTTTAGACGTACATGCCACACCAAATCCTTTCGAGTTACCACGTGTTGTTTAGGAGATACACGCTAATTTTGTACGATGCGTTATTTCTTCTCGTAAAGTGTTTCCAATATGTACGTATTTGTCTTTACTCTGCAACACTGTATTTCCTTATAACGTTGTATTCTTACATGTCTTTCGAGAGAAAACTCTCTTGTGCATTGTCTTTAGAAGAAACATGCTCAGTCATACACGCAACAACAACGTTTTCGAGTTACAACCTGTTGTTTAGGAAAAACAAGATAATTTTGCACGATGCGGGATTTCCTTAAAACGTGGTTTTTTGACAAATTTTGACGAAAGAAAATTCTCCTGTGGTTTCTGTTTTGAGGCTACACGTGTAGACGTACAAGCCACACCAAATATTTTCGAGTTACAACGTGTTCTTTAGGAGATACAAGCAAATATTGTACGATGCGTTATTTCTTCCCTAAAGTGTTTCCAATATGTACTTATTTGTCTTTACTCTGCAACACTGTATTTTCTTATAACGTGGTATTCTTACATATTCTTTCTAGGGAAAACTCTCCTGTGGATTCTCTTTTGAGGCTACACGCTTAGACAAACAAGGAACGCCAAAGCTTTTCGAGTTGCAACGTGTTGTTTAGGAAAAACAAGATAATTTCTCACGATGCAAGATTTCCATAAAACGTGGATTTCTGACAAATTTTGACGAAAGAAAGTTCTCCTGTGGGTTCTCTTTTGAGGCTACACGTGAAGAGGTATGAGCCACACCAAATCTTTTCGAGTTAAAACCTGTTGTTTAGGAGATACAAGCTAATTTTGTATTATGCTTTATTTCTTCTCTTAAAGTGTTTCCAATACGTACGTAATTGTCTTTACTCTGCAACACTGTATTTCCTTATAACGTGGTATTCTTACATATTCTTTCGAGAGAAAACTCTCCTGTGCATTCTCTTTTGAGGCTACACACTTAGATATAAACGCAACACCAAAGCTTTTCGAGTTAGAACTTGTTGTTTAGGAAAAACAAGATAATTTCGCACGATGCGAGATTTCCTTAAAACGTGTTTTCTGACAAATTTTGATGAAAGAATATTCTCCTGTCGGTTCTCGTTTGAGGCTACACTTTTAGACGTACATGTCACACCAAATCTTTTCGAGTTACAACGTGTTGTTTAGGAGATACAAGCTACTTTTTTAAGATGCGTTATTTCTTCTCGTAAAGTGTTTCCAATATGTACTTATTTGTCTTTACTCTGCAAAATTGTATTTCCTTTTAACGTGGTATTCTTACATATTCTTTCGAGAGAAAAGTCTCCTGTGCCTTCTCTTTGGAGGCTCCACGCTTACACATACACGCAACACCAAAGCTTTTCGAGTTACAACATGTTGTTTAGGAAAAAGATGATTTCGTACGATGAGGGATTTCCTTAAAACGTGGTTTTCTGAAAAATTTTGAAGGAAGAAAATTCTCCTGTGGGTTCTCTTTTGATGCTACACATTTACACGTACATGCCACACCAAATCTTTTCTAGGTACAACCTTTTGTTTAGGAGATACAAGCTAATTTTCTACGATGTGTTCTTTTCATAAAGTGTCTCCAATACTTACATATTTGTCTTTACTCTGCAACATTGTATTTCCTTATAACGTGGTATTTTTACATATTCTTTCGAGAGAAAACTATCCTGTGCGTTCCCTTTTGAGGCTACACACTGAGACATACAGGCAACACCAAAGCTTTTCGAGTTACAACGTGTTGTTTATGAAAAACAAGATAATTTCGCACGATGCAGGATTTCCTTAAAACGTGGTTTTCTGACAAATTTTGAAGAAAGAAAATTCTCCTGTCGGTTCTCTTTTGAGGCTACACGTTTAGACGTACACGACACGCCAAATCCTTTCGAGTACCGCGTGTTGTTTAGGAGACACACGCTAATTTTGTACGATGCGTTATTTCTTCTCGTAAAGTGTTTCCAATATGTACGTATTTGTCTTTACTCTGCAACACTGTATTTCCTTATAACGTTGTATTCTTACATGTTCTTTCGAGAGAAAACTCTCTTGTGCATTGTCTTTAGAGGCAACATGCTCAGACATACATGCAACACCAAAGCTTTTCGAGTTAAAACGTGTTGTTTAGGAAAACAAGATAATTTTGCACGATGCGGGATTTCCTTAAAACGTGGTTTTTTGACAAATTTTGACGAAAGAAAATTCTCCTGTGGTTTCTGTTTTGAGGCTACACGTGTAGACGTACGAGCCACACCAAATATTTTCGAGTTACAACGTGTTGTTTAGGAGATACAAGCAAATATTGTACGATGCATTATTTCTTCCCTAAAGTGTTTCCAATATGTACTTATTTGTCTTTACTCTGCAACACTGTATTTTCTTATAACGTGGTATTCTTACATATTCTTTCTAGGGAAAACTCTCCTGTGCATTCTCTTTTGAGGCTACACGCTTAGACAAACAAGGAACGCCAAAGCTTTTCGAGTTACAACGTGTTGTTTAGGAAAAACAAGATAATTTCGCAGGATGCGAGATTTCCATAAAACGTGGTTTTCTGACAAATTTTGACGAAAGAAAGTTCTCCTGTGGGTTCTCTTTTGAGGGAACACATGTAGAGTTATGAGCCACACCAAATCTTTTCGAATTATAACCTGTTGTTTAGGAGATACAAGCTAATTTTGTATTATGCTTTATTACTTCTCTTAAAGTGTTTCCAATACGTACGTAGTTGTCTTTACTCTGCAACACTGTATTTCCTTATAATGTGGTATTCTTACATATTCTTTCGAGAGAAAACTCTCCTGTGCATTCTCTTTTGAGGCTACACGCTTAGACATACACGCAACACCAAAGCTTTTCGTGTTGCAATGTGTTGTTTAGGAAAAACAAGATAATTTTTCACGATGCGAGATTTCCTTAAAACGTGGTTTCTGACAAATTTTGATGAAAGAAAATTCTCCTGTGGGTTCTCGTTTGAGGCTACACTTTTAGACGTACACGTCACACTGAATCTTTTCGAGTTACAACGTGTTGTTTAGGAGATACAAGCTAATTTTGTACGATTCATTATTTCTTTTTGTAAAGTGTTTCCAATATATGCTTATTTGTCTTTACTCTGCAACACTGTATTTCCTCATAACGTGGTATTCTTACATATTCTTTCGAGAGAAAACTCTCCTGTGCCTTCTCTTTTGAGGCTCCACGCTTACACATACACGCAATACCAAAGCTTTTGGAGTTACAACATTTTGTTTAGAAAAAAGAAGATGATTTCGCACGATGCGGGATATCCTTAAAATGTGGTTTTCTGAAAAAAATTGACGAAAGAAAATTCTCCTGTGGGTTCTCTTTTGAGGCTACACGTTAAGACGTACACGCCGCACCAAATATTTTCGAGTTACAACGTTTGGTTTAGGAGATACAAGCAAATTTTGTACGATGCATTACTTCTTCTCATAAAGTGTTTCCAATATGTAGGTATTTGTCTTTACTCTGCAACACTGTATTTCCTTATAACGTGGTACTCTTACATATTCTTTCGAGAGAAAACTATCCTGTGCGTTCCCTTTTGAGGCTACACACTGAGACATACAGACAACACCAAAGCTTTTCGAGTTACAACGTGTTGTTTACGAAAAACAAGATAATTTCGCACGATGCAGGATTTCCTTAAAACGTGGTTTTCT